>NC_142931.1:115881652-116181652 GCF_046866305.1 Octopus bimaculoides
CACGTGTATATACTTCTCACAGTGAGGCAGTGTTTTTATTGAAATAAATTTTCATATTTGGTAAGAAATGTGTTTACTAAAAGTGGGAAATAGACTTAACCTGCTGCCAAGTTTAACACCATCACCTGGCACCTTCAGTTCTTTTAACTGGGTCCAGTCTGTTGCAAGCATTCGGGCCAGGTTTCCGGTTTCAGGATATCTTTCTCTATCCCTCCCTCCAGTTTCGGAGGGCCCTGTAAAAGGTCATGGACTGCCTTGTCTCCTGCTTAAAATAAAAATTAAAAAGAATAAACACATGCTTGTGAATATAACCTGCATCCCCCCCCCCTCTCTCTCTCTCAATGTCTATTTTTATGTTGAGTTATATTGAAAACGTTGTTATACTTGGGAACGGTCATATTTTGCCGACTAAACACACGCACTATATATTTGATCTTCACTTCAGCTTTATCTCTATCATTTTAGTTTCTTTGTTAAAGTTCTTTCATCACACATTCAGTGAACTCCCTTTGAAGAGGCTGCAGAACGTGTGACGAGAGAACCTTAACAAAGAAACTAAAATAATAGTAACAAAGCTGAAAGAAAGACCAAATATATAGTGCGTGTGTTCAATCAGCAAAATATGACCATCCCCATATCTGTTTCACGTACGCTTTCACATCAAGAATCTTGCAAAACAAATACATAAACATAATATAAAGAAAACAATTTTACGTTTAACTTAAGGATTACTCAATACTTGTTATAGAGTACATATCTATTGAGGGTGGGCAGAATGAGTAAGATTTTCTGCATTTTTGACATTGAGAAAAAAAAACTTTTTTACAAATAATCACTACCTTACAAAAACTATATCAGCTAAGCAAAATTCTCTTCTGTAAATGCATTAAAAACACTATAACATAATCTGAAAACTATTTCAAAAAAAATATCACCGTTCTCTTTAAGCATGCAAAAGACAAATTTAGCTGGGGTAAAATGAGTAAGACAAAGATAAGGTGAATTTATCTCTTCAGTTCTTCAAAATTGTTTGAAAACAAGCTTATACACATCAATATCCATCCTTAGACATCAGAAAGATCAGAAATGCAGCAAAAATTTTAAATATCTAAGTTAAACGAAAGAGGGTAATGAAAAAATGGCACATAATATAAAATTAACGGAACTCAACTAGATCTTATAAGCTCATCATATTTCAACTTCAGCAACAACTATGCTGACTAATTTTTACTCCCAAAGGTGATGCAACAGTACAAAATGATGGGGCAATACTTGTAATGTAAAGACTACAAACAAGGGGAATATAACGAGAAATCAGAAGTTGTTCATTTTACTCCTGTTACCACTTTTCCCCCTCCTTTTTAATTCATCTTTGTTACTTAAATTATCAACATGTGGTGTGGGGCACAATGGGAATGAGGGGAAAATTACCCTAAAAGTGTATGATATCGTCAGTTGAAAAGCTTCGGTTAACTAAGATTATCTATCAAATTAGTGGACAAAAGTTCCTGCTGTGAGTTTTTGTCAATAATGTTTGCTGACGCGTTCGGACAGCTGCAAAATACTCATACACGCGCACACACACGCATACGCACGCACACACACACAAATGTACGTTTGAGTCATTTCCACTTTGCGCTGGTCGAGCAATTAATATTATATCACAAAAAAGAAGCCGATCAAATATTGATGACCCGTAAAATTAAAACATACCATACATATGGTATAGTTTCTTCCTCTATTCATCTCTCTCTTTCTCTATCTCTCACTTTCTTTCTCTCACTCTCTGTTTTTCTCAGTCTCTTTTTTTCTCTTTCTTTCTCTCTCTATTTCTCTCTGTATGAAGGTCTGCACTATTCAATGTCCCTTTTCCTTTTTCAAGACGCCAGGGTGTTATTGCGACAGATTTGACTGCTATTTCTAACAGCTCAAGCGATCGTGATTTTAATTTAATTTGCCAAATTTGGCCGGACTGTATTCTAAGTTGAAATAAAACATCGGCTAACTTGTGAACTACATGATATAGTTATATGTGTTTAAAATACAACACATGTAATGTAACTTGAACCGGTTTCTAACCCCGATCGAAACGATTTCCCATTAATTGCATTTTTCAATGTTTTGAGGCAGAACATTCTATTTTTCCATCTCGTGTAGTGAAACTCTAACCAACTCCAAGATTTATATAGCTATCAAACCCCAATTCCCATTTTTAATTTCGTATTCATTTGTTTCTGAGTATCGTAAGATTTTCACTTTTTCTCATATTTATAGGATCCAATCAACACAACAACAGGTCTTTTTAAATCCATTTTTATGAGAAGAACTTGTAAATGTTGTAAGCTGAAAGACTACGATGTTGGTTATAATATTGATTTTCAACAAAAGACAAAAACCATTGAAACGACTTCATTTAAAAGAGGGTAACAAGCACTCGATGCCCTCTAGAACAGCTTTTTCAAACTTTTTTGTCGCGACCCACTGAAGAGCCGGGGCCCCCAGTTTGAAAAACGCTGCTCTAGAATGATGTATAATTGAGGGAGTGATTTTTTTTTTTCACAATGTTCTTATTGTATACTTTAATAAATTGTGTTCTTTTTCATTAAATTATTGTTGTTCTGAATGATTTTAATATTCTCAAATATCGGCTGGTTGTTTATATCTAGCACTTAATTTTTATCAAATTTGGAGAACAAAGTCGGGTACAGTTCAATTTGAACTCTGTCCGTCGATGGATGGAATTATATGCTAAAAGACATATCCTGTTTAAATTAATCATAATATTCGTTTAAGTGTGGAGTCGCAATGGCCCAGTGGACTCGGGTCCATAGGATCGCGATTTCGATTCCCAGACCGGGCGTTGTGAGTGCTTATTGAGCGAAAACACCTAAAGCTCCACAAGGCTCCTGCAGGGGATGGTGGTGAACCCTGCTGTTCTCTCTCGCCAAAACTTTCTCTCACTCTTACTTCCTGTTTCTGTTGTGCCTGTATTTCAAAGGGTCAGCCTTGTCACACTTTGTCATGCTGAATATCCCCGAGAACTACGTTAAGGGTACACGTGTCTGTGGAGTGCTCAGCCACTGGCACGTTAATTTCACGAGCAGGCTGTTCCGTTGATCGGATCAACTGGAACCCTCGACGTCGTAAGCGACGGAGTGCCAACAAACAAACAGTTCGTTTAATTACATTGGATAAATAAGTGAAAAACTGTAGAGTGAAATCCGTTATCTGAGGAAACAAGGTGATAGTCGTTAATTTTGGCTGAAAATAATCATGGAAGTGTACGATAAGCTCAATTATCTCTAACCAATCCCGACCGAAGCATTTTTTCTCCCTTCCTCACTGATGAAGGGCAAAGAGCCAACAACGTTCGAGTTGTCATTGTTCGCAATAGCTGAACTTAGCAAACTGCAGACTATAAATGTTGGCTTTTAATTTTCCCAGAAGTCAAGGATAATCCAGTAACAAGAAAGACCACTATAAGCTTAATCAAAGAATTTAACTTACATAACAAACAGAAATCTGGTGCTCTAAAATGCTGAGTCACCGTTCCGATTGCCAGTTAATATCATGTTGTTGATATTTATTTTACATGTTATTTATTTTTTAAGAGCTTTTCACGAAATTTGATATATAACTTTTCATTTTTTATATACCATTTTATTTGTATTTTATTTATGATCTTTCTCAATAAATTTAATTTCTGCATATTAAAAACACGCACATATATCGTTATCATTTCCAAAACCTGTTGATGTATAAAGATAAATAAAGTATAAACAGGGTATTCAAGGCCGCGAGAGACTAACGAAATAACATAAATATGAGTCTCTGACTTAAAGAAATGAGATGCGATGTTGTTTAGCCCAAGGTTAAAACTTATTGATGTGATATATAAACAAAGGTATTCTATCCGTGACCATCCCATCTTTCTATTGGTTTCTAAGCGTATCATTATCTAATATGTCTTTTACTTTTTCAGACAGTAATGTGTGGTTTAATGGTAATTTAACGGTTATTTCTAGCACGTAGAATCTCCCTTCTACTCGTGGTGTTATGAGGTAAAAAGTCCCCTTCTTCTTTCTTGTTTGTGTGTGTGTGTACGCGAACGCGCTTGAGTCTGTGCATGTGTATTTTCACGTAAATTTAACCCAAGGAACGAGCTTCTACCTGGTCTCTTTCACCTTCCTAGAAGTAGTCTCCTAATATCCTTCAGAATTCACTCTCACGATAGAAAGGACACACGGAATAACATATTCCTAGATATATTAACTCTGAAAAAAAAAAAAAAAATGAAACAGGATTGGCATAGCTGAAATGCTCTTCATAATAGGTTGCTCAGCAGGGTCTGAACTGGGCTGGCTAAACAACTATCCAAATTAATTGCAACAGAAATAAGCTTGTTCAGTCTTTACTTTCAACTATTGATTCTGTTAAACTTTTGCTGCAGATAAATAAATCTATTTATATAATTAGCTGCATGTCTCTATCTCTTTGTCTGACCCTCTGGCATAATACATCATTATCATTACCGTCATCAACATCACCATCATCATTTTAACGTCCATTTTTCCATGTTCGCATGGGTTGGAGTTTATTGAGGCAGATTTTCTATGCCTGGATGCTCTTCCTGTCGCCAACTCCAACTTTTACTGAGCAAGGTAATATTTTCCCCATGGCTAGACATGTTTTTGCTGAATACTGGAAATAAATGATACTGCTTATATGATAGTTTACAAGTATCATGTAATGTCAAGATGAGACAAAAATGTACACACTTATGCACATGTACAACCACACACATATATACATACATAAGCACACACGTGTGTGTGTGAACTCATGTGGTTTAGTATTAGGGTGTTTGGCTCATAATTGTAAGGTTGTAAGTTCAATTCTTGGTGGTACATTGTGTCCTTGAGTAAAACACTTTATTTCATGTTCTACTCCACTCAATTGGCAAAAATTACCTGTAATTCAAAGGATCAGCCTTGTCACATTGAATCTCCTAAGAACATTAAGGGTATGTGTGTTTTCGGAGTGCTCAGCTGCTTGCACTGCTCAGATCAACTGGAACACACATCATCATAACCGATGGAGTACCAGTTTATATATATATATGCTACTTCAGGCTGATGACGAGCAAAGACTCAGAAACATGTCCCTGAATGCTGGGACATAAGGACACAGGAAATGTGTCAAGGCCGACAGGAAGCGGTCCAGCTTCCTAAGGCTAAATAGTAGTATATTCCCTTATTGGGACTGTCGCGTTAAGTTGGCAAACAGGAAGGCTTTGATTGGTCTGGGGTAACAGTGAAAAACACTTACCCAAGATGCCATGCAGTGGGACTGAACACAAAACCATGCAGTTGAAAAGCAAACTTCACAACCGTGCAGCTATGCCTGCACCTATACATCACTGACAAAGAGCTCTGGTGGTATGTAGTGAAACTTTTGCCTAGTTTTGAACCATCTTGCTCATAAAAAGTAAAACCAGCAACAATAAATTAACTGTATCACCATAAAAGGCAAGAATGTCTGCATAAACATGGTTCAACCAATTAGCTGGTATGTAGCCAATGAAATGGTATGCTTAAAAAGAGGTGTGACATTTGCACCAAGTAGTTTTTCTGAAGTTTTGCTAAAAGTTATAAAAGGCTGAAATATTGAACTCCAAGACAGAACAATCCCATGCATGACATGGAACTCTGTCATTCAGTTCCGTAATTCCATGATAGGTTTTTCAATAACTACAGACAATTATCATACAATAAACTAAAATATTATTTCTATTTTACCCAGTAAAAAATTAAAATTCTCTTGTATACTATAATGTGTAAGTTTTTCAATTTAATTTTTCATAGTACATACATGAATACTACTGTTTGAAGTAATAAAATACAGAAATATATATCATTATTAGTGTGACCATTAAAGGCAGCAAGCTGGAAAACTTGTTAGATAGCTGGTCAAAGTGCTTAGCACCATCTAGTCTGTCTTTATGTTCTGAGTTCAAATTCTGCTGAGGTCAGCTTTGCCTTTCATCCTTTTCAGGTCAATAAAATAAGTACCATCTGGGTTGATATGATTGACTTACTCCTTCGTTCGAAATTGCTGGCCTTATGCCAAAATTTGAAACCATTATTAGTGAGGTCATTCTCACTTTAGCACACAGCTTACCAGCCTACCTTCTACCTTCTTACTGTTGTGTATTACCAATGATGACATTATGACGACCACTTCCTGCCAAGGTTACCTTTACCTTTCATCCTTTTGCAGCCGATAAATAAAATACCAATCTATTACTAGGAGTGATAAATATAATACCAATCCAGTCTTGGGTGATTCTCTCTCTCAAAAAAAAAAAAAATCAATTTATGGCAGGAGTGGCTATGTGGTAAGTAGCTTGCTTACCAACCACATGGTTCCGGGTTCAGTCCCACTGCGTGGCACCTTAGGCAAGTGTCTTCTACTATAGCCTCGGGCCAACTAAAGCCTTGTGAGTAGATTTTGTAGATGGAAACTGAAAGAAGCCCGTCGTATATATATATATATATATTTTCGAGCGTGGCCGTTTTCGTGCGGGTGACACGTAAAAGCACCCACTACACTCTCTGAGTGGTTGGCGTTAGGAAGGGCATCCAGCTGTAGAAACTCTGCCAAATTAGATTGGAACCTGGTGTAGCCATCCGGTTGCACCAGTCCTCAGTCAAATCGTCCAACCCATGCTAGCATGGAAAGCGGACGTTAAACGATGATGATGATGATATATATATATTTATGTATGTGCATGTATATGTTTGTGTTTGTCCCCCCCCCCCCAGGACATCGCTTGACAACCGATGCTGGTGTGTTTACGTCCCCGTAACTTAGCGGTTCGGCAAAAGAGACCGATAGAATAAGTACTAGGCTTACAAAGAATAAGTCCTGGGGTCGATTTGCCCGACTAAAGGCGGTGCTCCAGCATGGCCGCAGTCAAATGACTGAAACAAGTAAAAGAGTAAAGAGAGACCTGGGAGAGATGAGCTCTGCCAAGTTTAAACTGCCTAAGACACACTGTATTTCATGATGGCTCCATCAGAAGTTGAGGACCCAAGGCAAGACGTGGCACAGCAATGCTGTGTTAATACAGCAAAGATACCAACAGATGCAAAATATTCAGTGATTCATATCTCCTGTAGCACACATCCCCTTTAACACACTGGAGTGGTACAGATGACCAAGTTGATAGGGTATCCTGGATGACAAGTTCATATTCTGTTATTATGAGTGTTCTTAATATGGCCAATACTTGTGCCCTCAATAACTAGGTCCACCTATCTCAAAATAATTTGGTGTTTAGATCAAACAAAAATGAACTAAGAGAAATAACTCAGAATAGTTAGTGGCATGTTATAAGAAGATGAACATAAACAATTACTAGTCTCTTATGTCTTTTACAGTTCTACTTCAAAGGAAATTAGTGGCAGGGCAGGAAAATAAAACCTGTCTGCTTATGGACTTGATTTTGGCTGTATAACTTTACTGTTGTCTGGTTTTGTCATAGTTGCTTTGCAAGTCAATTAAAGACGCTATTAATTCAAAATTTACTTGCACACACTGAATATCCTCGAGAACTAAGTTAAGGGTACACGTGTCTGTGGAGTGCTCAGCCACTTACACGTTAATTTCACGAGCAGACTGTTCCGTTGATCGGATCAACTGGAACCCTCGACGTCGTAAGCGACAGAGTGCCAACAACAACAACTTAAAAGGCCTCCAAATACGCTCATACTTAAATACATCTTTTTCCATATTCATATCTATTCATTTAGAATTTTGAGTTTAGACTCAAAAAAGAAATATAATGCTTAGGATAACCTTAGGTTTGCTTGTTCTCGAATGAAAAGCTATAAATAAATAAATAAATAAAATTGAAGTGATTGCGTCCTAACAAAAAAAATATCATATATTTGAGGTTTGTAGACTGATCAGAGCTGAAATATTTTCTATCACTGAAAAGAAAGGTAAGCTTTAGGAGTGCAATATAATAGGTGTATGCACAATGCACAGCATCCACGCCCAACCTTACCTTCATTGTTGTCCTTTTTATTGTCATCGTAGTCATCATATTCTCGCATACCCTTACATGTGTGCAACCCCACACCACGAATTTGATTCTTCATGACTTTTTAAAAAATAAGTATTTCTAAATGAAATTTTCTTCATGTACTTATTAAATGGTATAGTTTACAGTTATATCAGAATTTAATGTGGAAAAACGTAGTCACCATATTCTGGGATACCTATACAAGTGTGCCCACCATCAACTTTGTTTCCTCATAACTTTCAGAAAAATGAATATTTTGATGAACTCACTACAACTACCTTTCCGATGGTGTAGATTACAATTATATCGAAATTTAATGTGGGGGGAAAAAATTGGGGGACGCGCACACATACATAGTGGCACGTATCACATGTAATATCTACAAAATGAAACTTAAAATTTTGAAAAAATAATAAATTAAGTGAAGTTTATCACTATGTACGTGTGTGCACAAACCATTAAATCTTTTTTTTTTTTTTTTTTTGTTAACATTTATTTCCGATATCGTCATATATACCATCTGAAAGCTATTTGTAAGAAATTTCATTTAAAAAATATCATTTTTTCTGTAAGTTATGAAAAAACAAAGTCAACTTGTGTGAATTATTCGAAACTCCTGTTCCTCTTCCCCACAAAAAAATTTTTGCCCAACAAATTCCGATATAATTGGAATTTGTCTTATCTGAAAGGTATTGAAATTTTCATTTAAAAATATCTATTTTTCCGAAAATGATAAAGAAACGAAGCCAGGAGAAGGTATACACTTGTTTAGATATGTCCATATTAATTTTTTATTCATATAATAGAGTTAAGTACGAACCAGGTACTTGCATCAGTAAGACCGAGTATGTTCCCTTCGCTTAAATTGACATTCCTATGGCTATGAAAGAAATCAATACAATGACTCGGAAGTATGTATAAAGAAATCAAGAAATGTAACTCTGAGACTGCAAAATCATAATTATCTCCCTTGATACTATGGTCTCCGACTGATGTACAAATTTGAGTTAAGTAATGTCATCTCCCTCTGTACTTTAGTGATACTTTTTTTTATTTTACCGACCCCGAAAGGATGAAAGACAACGTTGATCGGGATGGCATGTCAAATTATGGCTAACGATTCTATCGTCGCCTTTCCGCCTTAGTATAACAGCCTTTAATTAAAGAAAAAAGAAAAAGCCGGCAGTTTTTAAAGAAAGGTATTAGTCGAAGCCATCGACCCCAGAGTCGAGCTTCTTCCAGTTTCCATCTATCAAATCCATTGGCTTTAATCGACCTAAAGTGCAAGTGTCACCTGGTCCACTGAACCGAAAATTAGAAGGTAAACTTCTAACCACAGGGTCACACCTGCACCTGTGTATGTGTGTACCTGCTACATGGTCAGATCATCAGTAACTGAACTGGCAACCCCACTGAGCTTGTTTAGTAAGGTGTATGTGAGTATATATATATACATATATATATATATATATATATATATATATGGATGTATAATGTCAGTGTGCATACTCGACAGAGTGTAGTACCTTGAGAGAAAAAATGAACCTAAGAAGCATCAGTTGTGGTGTGCAAGAGAGACGATTACGCTGGTATGGTCATGTGGCTAGAATGGATGAAGATAACTGTGTGAAAAAGTGCCACACCCTAGCGGTTGAGGGAACTTGTGAAAGAGGTAGACCTAGGAAGACCTGGGATGAGGTGGTGAAGCACGACAGTCGGTTGCTGGCTTTGCTGGGTGGAGGTGCTTATCTCCCCTTTGAAAACATAAGGACACAGAAAATGTGTAATGGCCAACCGGAAACGGTGTTTCCTGGGGCTAAATAGCAGTAGTATTCTTCCCCTTTCATGGGACTGTCACATTAGGTTGACAACATACCATCACTTTATCATGCTGTTACTGTATAAATCTCTCTGAGAGATTTAGAAATGTAATATTTCTATGTATATATATATTTATCATTGTTATTGTTATTTTGGTGACTAAATGTCCTCCCTAATGCCAACTATGTAACAGCAGTGCCAGTGAAGTCACCATACAACTTGAAGACCCTGAACCTAAGAATGGTGGCTTTATGCTAAGGGAGGAGGGGTCAAAGTATGAGAGGAGGAGCCACAGCAGCTACATGGCCATTCACAATTTTTTTTTAAAAAGGGTAACGCGGTGGTGATCAAGGTGGGGTTGGAAAGACATACAAATAGTTGTAATATGATACCTGGGTGGAAGGCAGTGAGCTGGTAGAATCGTTAGCACACTGGGCAAAATGCTTGACAGCATTTTGTCCATCTTGAAGTTCTGAGTTCAAATGCTGCCAAGATGGACTTTGCCTTTCAGGGTTGATAAAACAAGTACCAGTTGAGTACTGGGGTTGATTTAATTGTCCATCCCTTCCTCTAAACTTGCTGGCCTTGTGCCAAAATTTGAAATCAGTATGATATCTGGGTGGATCCTCAAAGCACAAGGTATATAGAAGTGGGTAAGGACAAAGGAATTGGGAATGTGGTTGGATAAAGGCTGTAAAAGTGTATAGGAGAGTGAGAGCAGGGGAATGAGTGAGGAGTGTATGCATGTAATGAATGAAAAACAAGGGTTGACTGGTAGATGTAGTGAATGGTGGATAAGGAGTGTGGTGTCAATGATGCAGTGGAAGTGCATGGCTTAATGGTTAGGGTGTTGGACTCATGATCATAAAATTGTGGTTTTGATTCATGGACCGAGCGATGCGTTGTGTTCTCGAGCAAAACACTTCATTTCATGTTGCTCCAGTCCACTCAGGTGGCATAAATGAGTAATCCTGCAATGGACCATTGTCCTGTCCAGGTGAGGAATATATACACCATGAAACCAGGAAACCAGCCCATATGAAGAAAAGCAACAAAATGATAAATGTTGAAACTCAATACAATGGAGAGAGAGAGAGAGATGACATGTGATTGGGTTGGCTGCCAGTGTGTAGGGGAGAGAGATAAGCATAGTGCATGGGAGTGTGAATGATATATGATATTAGAGAAGGAGAGGCAATTTGGTGGGTGGTGGGTGGTGATCAATGTAAAATTCAGGTAGAGAGGACAGTATAAAGATGAAAGATAAATATCAAAGGAAATGGTTCAAGAAAAAGCTGCTGTTAGAAAGTTGATGGGAGGTGGAGTGACTTGAGAAGAAATTGGGTGAGGAGCCTAGCACGTAAAAAGTACCCATTACACTCTTAGAGTGGTTGGCATTCAGAAAGGCATCCAACCATAGAAACCTTGCCAAATCAGACTGGAACCTGGTGCAGCCCTCCAGCTTACAAATTTCAGTCAAACCATCTAACCTATGCCAGCATGGAAAACACGTTAAATGATGATGATGATGATGATGATGATGATGATGATGATGATGATGATGATGATGATGATGATGATGATGATACATGTGTGCGTGTGTGTATATCATCAGTGGATCATATATCTGAAAAGGAAGCACATTCTAAAGGTTACAGTCATAATGTATTTACAGGAAGTTAATTACATGGCTGGCCATAGAGTGACCAATGGTTTTGCATCGATAAATGGCCATTGGAGTCTGACGAGTCATCTATAAGTGCTTTATGGATGTGAAACCATCAGTCACTCTATGACTGGCCATATAATTAACTTTCTGAAAAAAAAAAAAAAAATATATATATATATATATATATATATATATATATATATATATTCACTTCACTACATTTTTATATTTGCATTTGTTATCATTATTGGCATAATGATTCACCCAAGACACAACAAAATATATGCACACACACACACACACACACACACACACACACACACACACACACACACACAGTGTTATGCTTCAAGAACATAATTTTAGCTGAACTGGACAGGTCTTTTCTGGGACTGCACAATGCCAGTCATTTCAGTCCCTTGTCATCTTCTCTGTGAACTTCAAGGTCCTGAGATCAGCCATCACTACTTTGTTCCAAATCTCTCTGAGCTCCCCTCTTCTACAAAATCCATCCACCATAAATGATCAGCCCTTCTTTATACAACTGCTTCATTCACATACATCAAACGTCATGTCCATACCAGTACAGTCTCCTTTCTTGCAGACTACATCTGATTCTTCTTTCTTTTTACTACCCTCAAGGGGCTAAACACAGAGGGGACAAACAAGGACAGACAAAGGGATTAAGTCGATTACAGCGACCCAAGTGTGTAACTGGTACTTAATTTATCGACCTTGAAAGGATGAAAGGCAAAGTCGACCTCGGCGGAATTTGAACTCAGAACGTAACGGCAGACGAAATACCGCTAAGAATTTCGCCCGACGTGCTAACATTCCTGCCAGCTCACCGCCCTGCAGACTACATCTGATTCTTCATATACCCATTTTATTTCTCAGCACGTTTCATTTCTACTATGTGGTTCATGCACACTTACATTGCTTATCTGACAGAACATGCTCACCTTGTTTCTTCCCAGTCTTCACAATTCCTCTCTATACTCACTATCAAACAGTATCACAGTTTCTAACACAAGCTTCATATAATCTGCCTTACACTTTGAGGGAGAAGACACTTGTTGCCAGTTTTGCTCCATTTATTATTTTTAACTGTCTCTCCCCTACTTTTACACACACAAACACACACACACATGCACACACACACACACACACACATGGGCACACACATGCAAATGAACACGTTTTCTCTCATTGCCTGTCAAATATTTTAATTTATTCTTGATAATATTTCATCAGTTTCCAAGAAATTTACAAAAATGCACAGATGTGAGTTCACACACACACACATACATACACACGCACGCACACACACACACACACACACACACACATGCACATACATGCTCATACACACACGTGGGTACACGCGAGCAAATGAACATGTTTTCTCTCACTGCCTGTCAAATATTATTTTACTTTCGTCAGTTTCCCAGAAATTTGCAAAGATGCACAGAAGTGAGTGCACACACACACACATATACACACACACACACACACACACTCTCTCACATGCACATACACACACATGGGTGCACACGTGCAGATGAACACGTTTTCTCTCATTGCCTGTGAGATTTTATTTTACTTTATTCTTGATAACATTTCATTAGCTTCCAAGAAAGTGAGTGCACACACACACACACACACACACACACACACACACACACACACACTCGCACGCACACACACACACACACACACTTTACTTTCATTTTCAATGCTTTAAGTATCTGACTTTCTTTCTCCCTTCACCCCATTGTTCATTTTCTCTCCTTTTTCCTTGACTTTCACATCTAATCTCACCCTTTTCAGTCACTCCTCTTACTCTATCTCTCTATCTCTTTTTACTCCTCCCTCCCCCTTCACACATTTCATTTAAATGTTACAAACAGGAAAAATTAATATACAAATGCACCACCCCATTATTATATTGGATCTTCTGTAACTCTTGCTGTTAGTATATTTAGTTGAAAATAACTCTAGCTCTTGATTTATAGTATATGAGAAGAGACAAATATATTCATCATAAACTCGGCATAAATTCTGCACTATGGCACTTACTAAAAAGCTTTTAAATTGATTTCTTACACAGAGTAAAGGTGCATGCTTCTTTTCCTTTCATTTTTGAATATTTAGGTGAGCGGAAAATAAGATCTTAAGATATTTCTGTCGTCATAAACAGCATTAACCAAAGTTCAATTAATGAAGTGGAGTGTTACTAGCAAGAAACTGAAATTTGATTAGTGTGCGTATGTGTGCATGCATGCATGCATGTGCGCGCACGCGTGTGTGTGTGAATGAGGAGTGGGATCAAACTGATTTCTACTTTATAAGTATAGCATAAAGATTTAGCAGTCCCAAAATACCTAGGAAATGAAACCAGATTGCTAAGTCCCAGTAATCAGGATTTCATTAGAGATCAGTGACATCAGTGGACAGCAGAAATCACTGTATCAACATGAATGCAATTCCCCACTTTTCCACTGCCACTTGGTGACCAGTGTTGGTTTGTTTATGTCCCTATAATTTAGCAGGTCAATGAAAGAGACCAATAGAATAAATACCATACTTTTAAAATCTGGGGTCGATTTGTCCAACTAAACACTTTGAGACATAGCCCTAGCATAGTTACAGTCTTATGACTGAAATATGTGAAAAGGAAAAGATATATTTCAGGATTCATTTGTAGAACAATGATGGACATCTTTGTTCTAAGCATAATCAAACATCATATACAAACTTAGACTTAGAACTCTTATGAGCCCTCAGACCTTCATGAGCCCTAGGACCCTCATGAGCCCAAGGCCAGAACTTAACCTGATTTCCATGGCATATAAGTGACTGAGATTACAACACTCCCATTGGATGAGATGCCAATTCCTCGCAGGATTAACTTCCCAGTTTTTGCCAGAACTCATTTATAGCTGTGTGAATTGGAATAGTGAAGTAGAATGAAGTGTTTTGCTTAAGAGCACAATGCACCAGCCAGTCGGGAACCAAAACCACAATATGATTGGGATTGTGGCATGGAGGTCCAACTTTCCAAGTTCTTTTACAGGGCTTAGAAAAACTGAATGACTGGTGCAATAAGTGTGTGAATCTGAGAGAGGAATATGTTGAGTAAAATCATAATTAACTGATCCTCCTGTATTTTCTTTTACCCAAAGCCAGGAACTTTTCAGCACCCCCTTGTAACATTTGTAATGGAATAAGCCCAAATTTTTAGGAGATGGCTGGGTGTAGAAATGGATTATTGGGACAACACAAGAAAATTCATCTCCATATAGTATATTTACCACAAGCCAACTTGGCAGTATTCAAACCTGTCCAACCTACACTCACAGAAGTTGGACTTCACAGTGCAAGCAAATGAAACAGACAATTTCACAGACCTCCTCTCAGCCTATCACTGCATGCTGTTAAACACAGTGGTATATCTGTATACAGTGAAACAGAGTAAGACATTTGAAAGTGAAATGTCTTTTTCACAAATGAAATGCACTACTGCACTACCAGTAACAGGGCACAAGTACAACATAGTTATCAAATATTCTATTGACACAGTTTATATTTTGACAAAAATAAATATCACAAACGAAGACAATACTATGATATTTCAAGTCTTCTATGCTTAATGTTCCTACCACTTCTCTTTATAAAACAGAGAGAAAGTGCACCAGTTGCATTGTCACCACCACCACCACAGCCGTTGCTGTTGCAGCCACCATCAAAGTCACCACCATCACCACCAGCACCACCACCACCACTGCTGCTGCTGATGTTACCACTGCTACCACTACCACCACCACCACCATCACCACCACGATCTTTTATGTCTTTATGTCAATTTGTTCTCTCCCTGTTCTGGCATTGATTGCACAAGATTGCACAAGATTGCACTAGTTTTTGACAGTTCTCACCTTTTTGTTTTTTTAATTTTTATTGTATTTTTTTTTTGCAATATACTTGACATCAGAATAAACCTGTAACATCTTGTTTGTTGCTTTCATTTTGTCATTGTTATTCACATATCACCATTTAATGATACTTGTTTAGGTCTATTTATAACACCTCCTCTTCCCCTCCTCCTCCTCCTCACTATCACCATCACCATCGTCGTCGTCGTCGTCGTCGTTGTCGTCGTCATCATCATCATCATCATCATCGTCGTCATTGTCGTCATCGTCATCATCACCACCATCATCATTGCCACCATAATTTTAACATCAATTTTTCCATGCTTGCAAGGGTCAATCAGAATACATTGTTGCAAATTTTCTAAGGCTGGACGTCCTTCCTGCCACCAACCTTTACTTGTTTCCAAGCAAGGTAATAGTTTTCCTATGGCTGGACATATCTTTTTTTGCAAAAAACAAGAAACAAGTGACACTATGTACTGGTGACATTCATTTACTATAATTGCATGATATGAAGGCAAGGACACACACACACACAAACAAATGTACATTACCTTCCTTATCATCATTTAATGTCTGTTTTCCATGCTGGTATCGGTTGGGCAGTTTTGACTGGAGCTGGCAGGTCAGAGGACTGCACCAAGCTCTATTGTTTGCTCTGGCATGCACTAGCATGGCTAGAGTGGGGTGGAGTGGGTGGTCTGCCCTAGGCAGCATTTTTATGGGGGCAGTACCACTTTTGGGTCTGCTGTAGGCAATATGTATTTCTTGTGGGGCCCAAGAGTGGAGAGGGAGAAGGAAAAGAGAAGATAGTAAAGACGTAGCAGTGTTTCACTCATGTTACAGGGAGGGGGTATATATATATATATATATATAGAGAGAGAGAGAGAGAGAGATAGATAGATTTATATATATATATCAGGGACACACCATCTAGGTAGGCAGTGCCTACCTTGGATAAAATAGACTAATAGCAACATTTTCCTTTCATGGCAAAATATGCACCTAATCCAATAAAATTATGAAGGTTACTCTGATTACTATGTATAAAATGGAAAATATTTTAATTTTTTATAGATTAGGTAGTCATAATTTGTCCCTGCGTTTCAATCTCAGTATTTAAGCTACACATAATACTGCTGTAGTACATGTATTGTTTACATTCCTACAACAACGTTTTCTTTACAGGCTATAAAGGCAGAAGTAAATCTGCCTAGAACTCAGTTGTTTGCCCATGTTTCGCTTATTTTTTGTGTGTTTTACTACATAAAGGTCACCGACTGCCAACCTGAGTAATTACTGACGGCACGTGCCTGATACATATATAATAATAATAAAAAGTGCCATTAATAGCCGACAAGAATGCATCGTAGCTCTTAGCACCAGCATTTGAAACTCTGAGTACTATTATGACAATTTACTGATTGTCCTAAACTATACATATATATATATATATATATATATATATATATATATATCATCATCATCATCATTTAACGTCTGCTTTCCATGCTGGCATGGGCTGGACGGTTTCACTGAGGACTGGCAAGCCAGAAGGCTGCACCAGGCTCCAATCTGATCTGGCAAGGTTTCTACAGCTGGATGCCCTTCCTAATGCCAACCACTCTGAGAATGTAGTGGGTGCTTTTTACATGCCAAGTGAAGTGGGATCTAGGATTCGATAGGGTGAGTGGGTGGGTAAGTCTGTAAGGTTGTGAAGAGGATAGTGGGGAGGTGGGTGGATGGGAGGGAATGTAGTGAGTGGGCAGAAATAGTGGGAGGGGTTGTTAGAAGGATGTGTTTGGAGAAGAGACTCTACATGGGAGATAGAAGCTAGGGTGAAGGGGAGGGGAGTACAGCAGTTTGTGAGCATAGCTGTTGAGAAGTTGGGACGAGGGGGAAAAGATTTGTCGGGGGAGGGGAGATTGTGTGCAGTGGTGGGGGTGGGGGCATGTACATAAAGGACCTGCCTTTATGGCTTCGATTTTACATAGCTGGGCAGGACTTTTCAGGTACAAGAAATCATGTCCTCATGGTTAAGGTATTGCATTCCCAATTGCAATTTCATGGTTTTGATTCCCACTCTGGCAATGCGTTGTGTTCTTGAGCAAAACACTTCATTTCATGTTACTCCAGTCCATTTAGCTATAAAGGAGTAACCCTGTGAAGGAATGATGTTCCATGCAAGGGTAGTCTATTCAGTGATATATATATATATATATATATATATATATATATATATATATATGTCCTCCTTCAAATGCTTCAAGATATCACAGTCCTCACAGTAGAACTCTCAATTGATGGTTTGAACTTGGGAGACGAATTCTCACTGCTAGCTCTCACTGTGCATGCAACCATGTGCATGCACATCTGTTGGTGCGCTATAGAACCAGTCTGGGAACTTTTTGATACCACCTCATAGTATGTTTCACTATTTTGTGATCACTTTCTGTGAGCTTTGTCTTCTGTCTAGAATTATGCTTGCCAGAGCTGGTTTTGCCGAGATTTTAGAATGCCAATATGATTTTAGAGATTGTATCTCTCAGAAATATTAAACAATTCAACAGTTTTAAAGACTGAAGCTACAGCCATTCATGCTCCAACGAGCTGTCTTCTTTGGAAATCAGATTGGTTACACATTTTAACTTATTTAAACACAAATATCTGCCAAGAAAGAAAAACAGAGGTCTATATTATAAAGTATAGCATATTCATAAAGGATACGACCACATATGTGCAGACAAGAACAGTTCTGAATTTCTCATATAGAAAAATTATTTTAATAAGAAGAGGCTTTTCCATTATTTTGTCCATACATTGTATAAGTGTTGTGGCGGACGCCCTCCCCCCCTTGAGAGAAGTGGGCTGTTCCACAACCAATAAATAGTGGACAGACGCAACAAGTAGTGTCAGTCTGCAAGGCACTTTTGGTTGTGGCAGTGTGTTTTTTTTATGATTCTGTTCAAGTAAGTGGTGATATTCTTAAAGGTCTCCCCTTGTGGGTGTAACACATCTGTTCCTTGTTGAAATTGCTGTTTGTACTAATGAGTTTTTGTTGAATTGTGTTTTTTCTTCCCATTTATGAGAGAACCGACGAAAAGAAGTGTCATGGAGATTGAACCAGTGAAGAGCCACAGTTATACGGCTGCAACTGGCAGAAGAATTGAAGTAGAAGCTTTGGCGGCTGGGGAAGTTAAAATTGAGCCAAAAAAGCTGAAAGAATGCAGCAAGCTACTAGATAAGGAAGGCCACAACCTTAAACTGACGCCCCCGCTCAAGTTAACAAATGGAGTGAAGAAACGAACTGTGGTTTACAAAACACTAAAAGTATCAACAAGGAAAATTGGAATTGCATCCATAGAAGATATTGAGAAATGTTTAAAAGAGGTTAAAAAGGTGACTAAATTCATAAGAGGAAGAAGATATGGCACAGTGGAGGTGTGATTCGCAAGTGAAGACAAAGCAATAAAGCACTCTACTGATGCCATAAAGACAGAAGAGTGGGTGCTCCTACTGACATACTGTGGCAAGCAAGTTGTCAGAGTAAGGGTGGGAAAAGTACCACCAGAGTTGAATGAAACATGGCTGCAGGGAGGATGTGAAGATCCTGAGAGTAACAAGAACGAAAAGAGTCAACTGGTGGGATATGGAATCGAGATATCAGTACAGACAACTGTAAGTGACATGAATAAGATTCCAGAAGAAATTATATTACCCGAAGATATGAGATTAAGAGTGGTGGTGGAGGGCTGGCCGCCCATATGCTTCTTATGTGGCGAGAAAAGCCCCATGAAGACGAGGTGCCCCAGAGAGAAGAGAAAGAGCAACAAATGGAACAGTCTGAGCAGGAAAGAATGAACGATGTGGTACAGGAGGATGAGAAGGAGACAACAGGAATAGAGGAGGAATTTGAAGTGGTTAAAAAAGAAAGAGGAAGGGCTCTCCACCGGAGAAGCAGAAAAAGGAAAAAAGAGGCAGATAAGGAGATTGAGGAAGAAGTCGTAAAGAATGTTGAAAAAGAGATCAAGAAAGGGGTAGAAAAGGAGGTTGAGAAGGAGGTTATGGAGGAGGAAGAGACAGAAACAAGCATACTTAAAGAGTTTTTAACCAATGAAGTAGAACAGCAATGAGAAGAAACAGCGACACTAACTGAAATGGAAAAAGTGGCACCAAGAGTGGAACATTGCAAACAAGCAAGAAGGCAAAGAAAACAGTTGGAATTTTGTGACATATGCTAAAAGCATAAATACAGAAAAAAATGATAATGAAACTGAAATCCATTATAAGGGTTAAGTTGCTCAAGGACATATATGGTGAAACTGTGAAAGCAATTTTAATCGACAAGGAAAAATATAGCAAGTTGAAGGAAAAAATGTAATGTTGAACGACCAGGATTCGTGGTGGAGTTCGATGAACTATCACCAGTAGTAAAACTAAGCGAAATAGAGCCATACATAAGGTATTAAAAAAAGAGAGTAAATTGTCTTTAAAAAAAATGAAAAAAATGAAAAAAAAAAGAGTAAACAAAATGGTGCTAATAGAAAAAAACACAGAAAAAGAAAAAGATTATAAACTGAAAGTAAGAACATTCACATGGTACTGCATGTGAGTGGGCACATGCAGCCATTTCATCACCATCGATTTCATTGTACATTTTTTCCATTTTTCATTCGTTTTATGTTTTTTGTTCCCACTGTGTTGTTCTGTCTGTCCTTGTGTTGTCTCCTCTGTGTCATGGCTTATGTGCCAAATAAAAAGAATTATAGTTGGGTTGGCAAGTAATTTTTTTTTTTGGTTGTGGCAGTGTGTTTGTTATAATTGTGGTGATATTGTTATAATTGTTAAAGGTCTCCCCTCAAGGGTGTACTACGTTTTGTTCCTTGTTGAAATTTCTGTTTCTACTAACGAGTCTTTGTTGAATTGTGTTTTTTCTTCCCATTTATGGGAGAGCTGGAGAGAGGAAGTGAAGTGGAAACTGGACCAGCAAATAGCTACAGTTATGCGGCTGCAACTGGCAGAGGAACAGAAGTAGAAGCCTTGGAAGTTTGAGAAGTTAAAATTGAGCCAAGAAAGCTGAAAGAATGCGGGAAACTGCTGGAAAAGGAAGGCCACAACCTTAAGTTGATGCCCCCAGTTGACTTAACAAATGGAGTTTAAAAAAAGACAGTGATATACAAAACACTGAAGGTATCGACAAGGAAAATCGAAATAGCTATGATAGAAGACATTGAGAAGTGTTTAAAAGAGGTCAAAAAGGTCACCATGTTTATAACAAGAGGAAGAAGATATGGCACAGTGGAGGTGCAATTCACAAGCGAAGAAGAAGCGATAAAGTACTCCACAGATGCAATAAAGACAGAAGAGTGGGTGCTCCTACCGACATACTGTGGCAAGTGAGTTGTCTAAGTGAGGGTAGGAAGAGTGCCACCAGAGTTGACTGAAACATGGTTGGTTGCCACAGTAATGTACAGTATGGAGGAGTCTGCGAAAATACTGAGAGTAACAAGAACGAAAAGAGTGAACTAATGGGGATACGGAATCGAGATGACAGTACAAGCAAGTGTGAGTGATGTGAATAAAATTCCAGAAGAAATTATCCTACCTGAAGATATGAGATTGAGAGTGGTAGCGGGGGGTAGGCTTCCCATATGCTACCTGTGTGGCAAAAAAGGCCACATGAAGGTGAGGTGCCCCTGGAAAGAGAAAGAGGGAGCAGGAGAGGGTGCATGATGTGGTCCAGGAAGATGAGAAGGAGACAACATGAAGAGAGGAGGAATTTGAAGTGGTTAAAAAAACGAAAAATTTAATCTTACATACAAGCTTATCCCTTGCAACCCTCTCTAGCTGAGCATCCCTAATCTTGTGGGCTCATAAAGTGTTGGTGCCACGTAAAAAAGCACCTGTACTAGTGTTGCATAAAATCACTCAGTACACTCTGTAAAGTGGTTGGCATTAGGAAGAGCATCCAGCCAGCCATAGAGACTATGCCAAAACAGACATGTAGCCTGAACAGCCCTTCAGCTCCTGTCAAACTGTCCAACCCATGCCAGCATGGAAAACAGATGTTAAACGATGAGGATAATGATGTTGACGTGCATCATCATAGCATGTCAGCAAATAGTTTTTTCACTATTTATATAGAATCATAGCCTGGCAATTTGACTTGTCCCTCGTTAGATTCAGATACATGATGTTGATAAGCCACAGAAATGGCGAAATATGGGTATCCATCACTCCTGAATTCGATCCAAAGTTGTCTTGCCTGTCTATAACTTTTAGATGCTTTAACACACAGCATTATGAGGGAGTTGTCCCCAAGTGCTATACCGCAGTGAATCTGACAAACAAATAAAACACACACATTGAATATGTATGATTGAATATATATATATATATTTTATTATATGTATTTATTTTCTCCTAGTTAATAATTAACTCGGACAAAATAAATTGGTTAATAGATACCAGGGTAGCAAAGATCACAAAATGACTGTGGTGTAACTTCTGTTTATGAGGTAGAAACTCCTTGTTATTTTGGGTACTTGAGTAAATATATAAATTTAGTAAATGGAGTAAAACGCATATGTTAAATGAATTCCTTTAACATATGCGTTTTACTCCATTTACTAAATTTATATCTATATATATATATATATATATATATATATATATATATATATATATATATATACACATACACAGTAGGCTCTTTCAGTTTCTGTCTACCAAATCCACTTATGAGGCTTTGGTCAGCACAGGGCTGTAGTAGAAAACACTTGCTCATGGTGCCATGCAGTGGGACTGAACCTGGAACCATATGGTTGGGAAGCAAATTTTCTACACAGCTACACCTAAAACTTTTCCTTGATTGCTCAAAATAGGCTTGAGTTTCAATTTTATTGATGAAGTTTAATAGGACTGGAATATATCCATAGTTGTCATCTTTCCTCGCCTGCAAGTAAAGATGAGATTTTCTCTTATGCATAAATTAATTTTTGTGAAATTTATTCTTAATTGCTAAAAATGTTCTGATTACTGCCTGATATTTTTCTTTTTCCAACTTAGGAGTTAATTTCAATTACTTAGGAATATTTTGCATATGCTATTCAGACATCACTCTTTAACTTATTCATCTCAAGTTATAACTGGTCCAATTGAGTTATATCCCTTCGTTAATTTAATAAAGGTGGAGTTCAAGGCAAACCAATGTTCAACTCCAGAAGAAATTTTTTACCAAATTAATTCCAAACTTTACTTTCTTTTTAATTTACATATATAATTCCTGTCATAAACATCTGTGTGGCTATTTAGCAAAGATTGAGTCGAGGTCAAACGAACTACTAGTTACAAAGTATATTCACAAACGAAAAGAGCAAATCATGAGGAGAAAAACAGAAAGAGAAAATAAAAATTATTTATCCTTAGAAATAAAATGCTAACAATAGTGGAAGCTGGGCAAAGATCGCTTGCTCTATTACCACCAACAACACACCATGAGAAATGTTTTGTATTTGATAGAGTATAAGAACCACAGAAAACATCCCACTCATTAGTTTGACAAGACATCAAGAAAAAGGAGGAATGCATAGGAGAGAGGGAAGGTCGGATAAAGAATAAAAAAATAATAAACAGACGAGAAGGAAAAAAAAGAAAGTAAAGTAAATCACCAGTGGATATGAACTGACCAACAAAGACAAAGTGAAATGGTGTCAGTGATCAGGTCATACATGTACAAATGAATGACTTTTACAACTAATATATAATTACAAAATAGCGGTAAAATAAAAATGACCATAACAGTAACAGTGTATTTTTATTAACTATAACGACACTATTACAATGTAATAATTAGGGAAAATCTCTTTAAAGAATGGTATTTTAGCTTATTACATAATGTATATTCGATTGTTTACTATAGATTTTATGAATTTTTTTTAGATAGATGCTGATAAAAATTAAATTTTCATAAAATATTTTGAACTACAAAAACTTTTATATTTAAATAAAATGCGTATAAAGTAAATAGAAAGAAATTAGGAAATCGGGAATGATAGTAACGAAAAAAAAAAAAAAAAAACTTGTATTAGTGTTACTCATGACAGGAAATGCAGAGAATAGCTCGGGCTGTAGATCATCACGTCTGCACATACATCACGTGATTAAGTTTTAATAATGTTATTACTATTTTCTTTAAGATATTATTTGTTTTTGATTTATTTAACCTTTCTTTAATTAAAAAAAAAATCTTGAGCCTGATTGCTGTTAATTTTCAAGTATTTTAAAAAGTGTTATTTAAATTAGTTCAATATTGTGTGGGGTACGTCTTCAACATGGCCACTGGGATGCCATGTCAGATTCTATAAGCTTATGTGTCAGTGAGAGGGTGTCCCAATGTCGACCCTATTTGGGTCCTAAAACAGGACAGTTGCTCGACGAGACCTTCAGAACTTAAGATAGTCTGAAGAAGGCTTCAAAGTAATTTGAGGCTTTCGCTATTTGTGTTCATGGAATATGAATCTCGATTCGCTGTCGCTTGCTTTGGCTGAAATAAGTAATTCAGTGGCTACTTTAACAAAGAAAAATTATAAGACTATTGTGCCGCAAATTAATCATGTAAGTATTTGATTTCAGTTTCTGTTGTTTGAATAATAATCTTTCAAAAATTATAGCTTACAATTTTTTCGTACCTTAGACTATTTATTTTCCTTTTATAATGTTTATTTTACCCAGTAGTCGTGCAATCCTTTCAAGGCAAACATACCTTGTTTTAATATTCTCACATTACCTCATTCGAATCTTTACTTTATTTCTTCTTCCTTTTATTTTTTCCTGTATTTATATATCTACGTCAATTTTGGACGTCGAAGTAGTTAGTTTTACTATAATGTCCAAAATATTTTTATATTACACTCTTGTTCCAGTAACATGGCGAACGAATTCTTTTAATATGTAAGTGAATTAATAATGTGAGCACGCGTATGTTATCGAATGTGTGCATATATACATATATATTATATATATACATACGCATAGAACTTGGGTTATTAAAAAATAAATATATATCTTAATTTCCCTTGCGTTGTGTATCATTTATATAATACCTCTGAACTAAGTTTCATATGTTGAAGATATACGATTCTACAATATATCAAACAATTTCCAGATTTGGTGTGTACTAATTAACTTATCTAACCTTGATTGGAAGAAGTGAAATAAAAAATTTTTAAATTGTCATTTTTATTCTCCGAAAAATCTGCATTGGAATTTTCTGCTGCTCTGTACCATAACACATTTTTGCCTGCTTTTTTTTTTTTTTTATCTTTTTTTAATGAAGTTATATTTATTTCTATTTGTTTTCCTTTCCAATTATTTTCTTCCGAATTATATTAACTCTAAATAAAATGTATTTTTCTATTAAAAGTGAATCCATTAAAAAAAATAATAACTGCCCCTTGTATTTAGTTTCGAAATTTTAAGAATCAGGCTAAAGACTTAAAAAACAAACAAAAAATTGTACTCTTCGACGATCATGAGTTCTTGAATCACCTGGTCAAAATAGGAATACCCACCCACACCTCATTTGCGTTACTCATGGGTAGGATATTAACTTAGCAGTGCAGCAATACTTTATACACACGCACATACGCACAAACAACTCGATTGACCTGTATAAACAGTTAAGCTCTTGCTCCTTATTTCACATATATTGAATTGATTGTGTTTGTACTAGAAGCTCCATTAAAAAACAACAACAAAAAGAAACATGGAAACACTTCGTTCAATTGAATAATTTGTTTTAAAATGAAGAATATAAAAAAAGTTAAAATTTTAATGTCGCCTTTGGTTGTCGATCAAATTAGAAATATTTTTCATGTGCTATACATGTGTATCTATATATCTATATATATCTGTGTTTTTCACAAAATAAAAATATTCATTAGGTTTTTCACGAAATAAACCCTCATTATGTAAATAAATTTTACACCCGAGTTAAAATCTTCGTTCCTTAACTGTGAAATTAGTCTGTCATTTCTAGGATCCAATAAAAAAAGTCTTTTTAATTTGGAATTTCAACCTGGTGTTACAGGAAACTATCCATGAGGACAATATATATAGTTACTATTGTATCTTAATTGATGCTTAAGGTAGGGGTGGAGCACAGAGAGTAAGATATACTGCATTTTTGACTCTGAGGAAAAAAATTTTTTTTTCTAATGTCGACTACCTTACAAAAACTAGATAAGTAAATGACCTTCCCTAAATGCCTTAAAAATACTAATCTGAACATAATCTGAACACTATTTCAGAAAATTATCTCCATTCTCTTTGAGCATATAGAAAACAAATTAAGGTGGGGCAAAATGAGTAAGACAAGGTCAATTTACCTCTTCGGTTCAGAATTACATTTGAGAAAAGACCTATTACACATCAAGATCCATCCTTAGATCAGAAATGCAACAAAAATTTAAAATATGTAAGTTAAATTGAGGATCTTGGGAAAATAGCACATGATATGAAAGTAATGAAACTCGACTAAATCTAAAAACTCAGCACAAAATATTCTGTACAGCTTCTTGATCTGTTGTAGTGGTTCTCTTCATAATATATTTATGCAGTTAAAGAGATGAAATTATTGAAGTTAGTCATTACTCATTTTGCCCCAGTTCAGACTTTTTTTTTTTTTGAAAATTATCAAATTAGACATTTGTGTAGGAAAATATTGACTTGGAATCCAACAGAAAGAAGGATGTTGGTTGTTAACACAAAAAATTATCTATATATTTTATTAGCAACCATAATTACAATTGTGCCAAATTCAAGGAGAGGTTCCTTAAAAAAGGCACCTGTCACCTGACTTATTTCAAACTCTCAAGTTTTCAGGCTAATTTTTACTTCCAAAAATGATGCAATAGTTGCAATGTAATGATTTCAAACCAGTCAGGAGAAAATGAAAAATCAGAAATTACTCATTTTACCCCAGTTACCAATCTTGTGTTCCCCCACCACCACCATCTATAGAAGAAGAAACGTTTAGAGTGGGACAGCTGATGAATAGAGAAGAAATTATTTTCTGTGTAAATAGAAGATCAGTTTCTGTTAAATGCTATGAAATCCTGATCAACCCACTTCAGTTTACTTCTAGTTCTTACTTCTATCAAACTAGATTTTAATCTTTATTCATTTGCTGATACTGCATTTTGGAATGTGTGTGTGGGTGGATGAGAGGATTATGTTGCTTCCAAATTATCTGGTGATAAAATGTAGTCAGTGGAATAAGAAGTACATTTTTGTGTTATATAACTGAGGTAGCTCCTCCTGTGCCCCTGTGATGTGTTTATTAGAAAAGGGTCTCGCAAATTACTACATTTTATAAAATTGAAGTTTCAAATTTGTTCACAATTGCGAAGAAAGAATTATATAAATTATATATAGGTAGCTTCAAGATCTATTTGTCTGCTTTCATTAATCCCTTTTTATACCAATCTACACAAGACTCTGGTTCTATGATACAAACTTCATGCGAATTTACTTTCCAAATGAGTTATTCCAAATGAGTTATTTCCAAATGAGCTTAATAGAGTTATTTTACTAAAGTCTTCATTTCTAAAATTACTTTAAGCAAAGGCAGAAATATGGTAACAGAAGGGTTAATAAAGAAGAGTGATGCAAAAAAAAAAAAAAAAAAAAATTGCTAGTGTTTTTGGAAAGTGAAAAATGTTATTTCATAGTTTGAAAACTTAGTGAAAGGAGTTTAACAAGGAGTTTAGATTGTCACAACTAATTTGTTCCTCATTATATTCGTTTATATATTTTTATTTTCCATATCTTTAAGGCTCCCTTTTGTCAGAAACCTATTTTTCTTTACAGCTAACCAGTGTACACTGTGCTGATGCAGATCGGTACCTTTTCCGCTGCCTCTTTTCTCACGTTGATTTCAGTGGCGATGGTAAGAGTGGCGGAAAAGATTTCCATCAAGTAAGTTGGATTTTGAGTATTAGATATTTTTTAAAGAATTCCTATTTCTAAATTCTTTAATTTTGTCTAGTGATAAGTATATTTTAAAATATAAGCATTGAAAATCAGGTTTTGTGAGTCCATCACAGATCAGCATTTCTAAGTATTCTGTTCGATCTGTACATTGGATGTTGCAGAAATAACTTTTAGTATAGTAGAGAATGAATGACTTAAAAATTTTGTGATATCGTTTCTCATACTGCTACATATTTGGTTTTGTATGTCTAAAGACATTCAGCATTCAGAGAAAAGGAATGAGGCAATTTCATATTTTCCTGTTACTTGAAACAAGCCCAAAACCAAATAACAGCCTGGGGATAAAATGCTCCTTGTTGATGGTAAAATGGTTGCACTTTGAGACGCTTCCTTTTCAGTAGCAATAACAGCAGCCTTGGAGTCCTTTTACATGACAGCAGTCCAGTCAGTAGCTGTTGAAGCAACTTCCTATGCAGAGCACTTTATACAAAAGAATTTGACAAGCTCTGAAAGCTACATGAAACAGCATCTTTTTGATAATGAAATGTCAGCTTTTTAAAAGTATAACGAAAAAGATAATGTTTTTATAATTACGTTTTATTTTTCAATTTGCTTGAGAACATTGTGTGAGCTACATTAACATATGAAGAATAAAGTTTTGCAATGTATGTGTCAGTGAAAGAACCTATACTTGTTTCGTAGAGAGGAACAAGCTGAATGATCTGCTGGATGTGCAGTATAAACTTGAGCCGAATTTAGCCCAAATCATTTGAAAAAAAGTTCTTAGAGATAAACCCTGCGAGTGAGGTGATTGGTGTGGACAAGCCTAGAATAAGTGGATGCAGCTGAGTGGCAGTTTTGGGTGTTGATGGTTGAGGTAAGCCAAAAACTTGAACAAATTGGATTTCATCTAAGAACAAATACTTCATAAAGGGTTTGAAAAGGCTTGTTTTTAACCTATGTCAAGATGGAAAAGCAAAATCTAAAACTGTGTACCATATATTTTGTTTCTATAATTTAACTGTATATTTTCTATTAGTGTTAATATTTGGAAGCTGTATCAAAATGGCATTGTTTGATTCTGTAGAACATTAATTGGTGCGGGTGTGGCTGTGTGGTTAAGAAGTTTGCTTTCCAACCACATAGTTTTAGGTTCAGTCCCACTGTATGGCACCTTCGTTCTGCTTGACCAAAGCCTTGTAAATGTATTTGAGAGATGGAAACTGAAAGACACCCATTGCATATGTATGTCTATGTTTGCATCTCCATGTTTTAATGTTGTGTGATAGTTATGAGTGTCACTGTTATTCAAGCAGTGTTACGCATTTCCAACATATCCTGTGAAAACATGCCTGGCCAGGGGGAAATATTTCCTTGCTTGTTAACAGGTGAGGGTTGATAATTGGCATCTACTCATAGAAAATACGTCTCAGTCAAATCTGTCTGACGCATGCAAGCATGGAAAAGTGGCTGTTGCATGACTGATGATTGGATCAAATTTTGCTGGTTTAAAGTTTAATGTGCAGAATGCTCCTTATATGGAGCTTTAGCTGATACTGTGCTTTGAAGTGGTGGTGGAGCTTTCTCAATGTTTACAATATAGGATTATATTACATTTCAAGGACATTTTTAGATGGCCATGTTATCTTAAGTGGTCTGTACATTGTTCTTCTGTCTTTAGTACTGCATTGCTTTTCCCTTGTATATATTTTACTATAATTAGATTACACAGTACTTTACCTTAGCTGTTGTCCAATTTTTCATGAACATTGTTACTCCCGCTTTTAAATGTTAAATCAGGTGTTGAGTATTAGCTTGTCTTTTCAAAGGAAAGAGAAGTTAATAGGTAACTTTTGTATATTTTGATGTTTGAAATAATTAAATATTTAAAGTGCATAGGGACACTGTTGAGCAATGGGTGAGCTGTGAGCAGCAAGTATGGTAATAGTTTCTATTTGTTTGAAGCTGTTTTGCTTGTTTTATGCCACTAGTTATCATCTTCATCATAAGCAGTTTGATGGTCAATGATAACTGTCCATATGAGATGTCCTCAATCATATCAGAAGTGACTTGATCTCCACTGGTTTCTATATTTAGTTGTGGGTATCAATGTCCCATCTCATGTTTAGCCACTTTCTTCACCGGGCAGCTGTGAGTAGAGTATTTATCTTGACATCTGAGTGCTTTCCACTTTTTGAACATATTAAAGGATCAGAGGTTTTGATATCTCTTCCATGCTATGGTGCTTAACTTTTTCTGAAATTGGCAGTGTTTCTGGCTTTGTCTTTCCAAGTGATGTTCAGGTTCTCTATTGAGAGTCTTGTCATTAATGTATACAATTTTCTCTACATCCATTTACTTCCCATCCATACCTTTGAACTGTAATAGAGTGGCTAATATTATTACTTGGTTTACTTCCCACTTCATTTAGACTGACTAGTGCTTGATATTCACAGCTGCTTACTCAATCTTTGGAATGTTGAGCTGACCTTCAATCAATCTCATTGTGTACCATCATTATTGATAAAGTAGCTTGCTGCTACCAGTTCCTGTCTTTTGATTGTGATGAGCTTAGGTTGTAACCCTTGGCATGAGTCAGGACTTGGCTGGTAATTATCTTCAGTCTTATGGCTGTTAATTTTCAATGTGAATTTTGTGGCTGTATTGTTCAAAAGCATCCAACTTTTGCATGTTCTCTGCATTATGAGAAATGTGCACAGTCGTCAGCAAACAACTATTCTTTCATTAACATGTTGTCTTTGTTTTAGTTTTGATGTGCAACACCTTGAAAGCTTAACATCAGGGCTTGACTGTCTATGTTTTTGTTTGTGTTACAGAACATCCTATTGAGCATCACTAATAAAGTGAAAGTAACATTGGTGATAGCATGAGGACCTGCTTAATTCCCACTGTAACGTAAGACAATGTAGAATTGGAGTCCATTTGTGTTACCTGAGCCTCATGCCAGGATATAGAAACTCTATCATATGAGTGAACTTTAAGCATCCAAACCTAACTGCATGCAGTAGGTCTCAGCAGTTTACTTTGTTGAATGTCTTTGATAGTATCAGTGACACCATACAATGCTTTAATCTTTCCCCTTATTTATCCCACATATATTGGAGACTGAACACTATCCTTGTATGTTTCATTTGAATCTACATTGTCCGGTAGAACCTCGGCTGTAATATTCTCATTCAGTTGTGTTGGACAATATTCTTGCAAGGGTTCCCTCCACTACAGCAAATAAAAAAAAAATCCTTTGATATGTCCCACAGTCATTCTTATTTTTCACACTCCTGGGAGCCTGGAGTTACTTCTGGCAAGCTTGGTTGCATTGAGTCAACAGTGAAGCATGACTAGATCCTTGCATTAGACTTGTCTTTCTTGTTAGTTTATTAAGCACAGCTTTAGCTGTGCCGTGAAGCAAGGACCATCTTGTATTTATACTGCTTGGTTTTTGATGTTAACCATGAATCTAGAGCCTTGTGCATAGCTCTTTCCAGAATAGCTTACACGTCCTTTCCACCAACTGATCCTGTTCCATTTAGAAACTATTATGAAGGTTATGCTCCATTGAAGGTTATGCTCCATTGAAGCATTTGGTGATATATGTTGCATACCCTTTCATCACTTGTGTACATTACCTCTGTCCTGCATAATTATGATATCTAGATGTCAATACTTTGCTCAGAGGTGCATAAAGAACACTTTCCAATCTTACTTCCAATTAATGATGTTGGTAATGACTGTTGAGAGCATAAAGCAAGAAAATCTCCATTTCAGAAGTATTTCCCTGCCACACTTTTTGCTGATGTTACCAGATTACTTGTTTCTGCTTGTCCAGTGTGGTGTAGAAATCCTGCATTTATATTGTTTGCCTCATTGGGACACACTTCTTATAGTCATTTGTAAAGTACTTTAGAAATTCTCTTTTGCATCGTCAGGCTTGTTGAAGGTGGTATAACCTCTCTCTATGATGGAAACTTTCACATCGTTATTCAGTTTTAATTTGGGTTACATCTCTGCTTTGCTGGTGTCTCACTAAACGGGGGGAAAAAAGGTGTACCCCATCTCCATGTTACTATTATCTTGCAGCTGTTTGGTCTTGTGGAAAGTAGCTATATTGATGTATCTTTCGATCTTCACTTCCATGTATGTGGAATACCTCTTTGACAAGGTTTTCCCATACCATTGAGCTAGATAAACACTCAGTTTCTTGTATCCAAGTAAACTTTTTGCTTAGAATGAGAGACAGCTTGCAGAATCCTTTGTAACCAGCCCCGTATACTTTTCACTTATTGGCATTGTTTCATGGGATTGTTTGTGCAAGATTTGAGTGTTAAAGGCTTTTGCAGTTGCAAGTAGTAACACCCTGAGGGAAAAAAAACAAGAATTTAACAATGTTTTCTCCATTCAGTATATAGCATCTGGTTACTTGATGAAAACTCTTATAATAAATATTGATTACTTAATTGCTATATGTTTTAAATTGTTTCACAAATATCATTAATATAATTTTTTTTTTTTTCAGACCCAGTATTTGATACAAGAGTTCACAACTCTCTTCAGTAAACCTAATTTTGTCTCAACTCTTTGTTACGTTATTGACAATCCATTACAACATCAAAAGGTTTGTGTTGCAAATTTGATCTTTTAATAAATTAAATCTGGTTTAAAACAGTTCTGCTAAAAAAACTTCTGATGTCATGGAAATTAATTTTGTTTGATAGTCTTTGATTATCTGTAAATATTGAAGTTTACAGTTAATGAGTCCCTCTCCCAAAACTTTCTATTCACGAGTAAAATCTTATATAAATTATATGGAAGATGAAAATCTATAAATACTTTAGTTTTATGAAATAAAGTATCAATTATTTCATCTTGAATTTATTTAAATATTTTAATATTTTTTTTTTAATGTCAACTTCTTTATTTTTTTTTTTTCTTCCATGGGTAGTCTTTGAAAGCAAGTCCTCAGTTATTCCCACAACTGAGTAAAGTTTTAAAGTTGACCAGAGTGCAAGAGGTGGTATTTGGCTTGGCTTTGTTGAATTCGTCCAATCCTGATACTCAGAATTACGCGGCCAACTTTGTTAAACAGAAATTACCTGATTTATTGCGATCTTACGTAGATGCAGGTTTGTATATTGAAGGCTTTTCCTATTTCTTTTTGTAGTAAATATTCATACAGTTGAAGGACAGCTTAGGATAAGTAAAAAGATATAGATTAAGTTTGAACTATACATTCATATTCCTAGATTGCAAAAAAATTTGAGTTACTTCTGAACTAAAATTCCTGTTTCTTTGGTTTGGAGAGACTTGTACATATGAGACTGTACTTATTGCTGCTCATGACCTAAATACAGTTACAGGCTAGCATCTAAACAACTGGAGAATATTCAGTTGTAATCCACTTTGTAGCTCAAAGACTTTTTTTTCCTACTTTCAATTCAATACAAAGTGGGTGTTGGTCGTGATTTTATTTCTTTTCATTGATCAGTAGACCTGTTAAAACCTCTTGTACTTAGCTTTTTAAAAGTATATTTAGTAAATAAGGAATATCAATTTCTTCACAACTGTTTTTCATTTTTTTTTTCCCTTATAGCATATACTTTCTTTTAATGTTCATGCATTTAAAAGTATTTCTATCAATTTTAGCAGTGATAGTTCTTTGGTTCTTCATGCTAGTGCATGTGAGGAGCATATTTGTAAAACTTTAAAAAATGTTGGTAAATTTTATAAAAGGTGTAATTTTGAAGGAAAATTTTTAATTAGATTTTAGGGTTGCATGTGTTAGATTTAGGGAAAATTTGTTCGTTCCTCGTCTTTTTAGTTGCATTTGGGACTTACAGTAATAGAATATGAAAACATTGTGTGTGAATACATTGTGTGAATTCCTAGTGATATTAAAAACTAATAATTTTTTTCTCTGCTAGTTAGTTCAATTCTACCTATTTATTTACAACTAAAATTGGCAATTCAATTTATTAACAGATACTAATGTGAGGCAAGAAGGTGGATTACAAGACATTGCTATTGAGGGACTACACCTTCTTTTAACTCATCTTGTTCGTGGGAAAGATCAACTTGGAATTGGAGCTGATCAGAAAGAGGCATTTCTAAATACTTTACGCAAAGGTAAGTTTTATCATTTTTATGGAAGTCATTTATTTAAAATGTTTACGGCATATTTTTGAGTTAGAATGTAATTTGTGTGTTAGTTTGCACCTAGAAGTAGTTTCTTAACAGTTGCAATTGAAACCTTTCAGAATTTGAATAAGAGTGAAATGTAGTTGGAAAAACTGACGGTAGTTGAAAGCAACTTAATGAACTTGCGGAGTTATTTTGTCCATGTAATTAAGTTGTGTAACCTTTCATTACTGTATTTCTTTTGAAATGCACTAATTTTGTTTCAATTAATTTTGAAAATAATGAAGAACTTCGTAAAACAATTTTGTCGTTATTTGGTTGCTGTTTGGCACATAAATTAGCATGGAATTTTGATGGAAAGTTTTAATTTAGATCACTTTAAAGTAGCAAGTTTATATTATAGAACCAGTCTCAGGTGTGTTAGTATCAAGAGGGTTAATCCCTTAGATTGAAAGATGGATGTGAAACCTGAATGTTATCCTGATCATAATGCATTGGTGAATTAACAACTAATGATTACGCAGGAGATTTAGATATTATGAGAAGAATTATCATGAGATAATTAATGCAGTATGTGTAAAGTAGCAACAAACTCTATTTGCAGAAAATGGACCTTGGAAGACAATTAGCACTAATTACTTACTTAATCCTTTTGATACTAATCCACTTGAGACTGCTCCTGCTATTAGGAAACAAACTTGTTTTAAAGTGTTAATTTGAAACCTTTCATTTGTTGGGTTTCAAATATCGGACAGTGTATTTCAACAGACATGGTAACAAAAGGATTAAAGGTTTGCCATACTGTATCAGTTTTTCTCTTTTGGAACATATGCAATAAAGTTGTCTTTGCCTTTCATTTTTTTTTTTTTACTGTTAGGCTTGGCTTATAATACTGGACTATGGTTTTTCTTGTAATTGAACAATATATTTCATTTGATGTACATGTTTTTGCTTATGACTTCAGATATATAAAAGAGTATTAGTCATGGATTTTAATATTAGCTTATTTAATTTTTTATTAGTTGTGATATAGTATCTAATATTTTTTTTTTTTTTTGTCTTTAGATTTTCCTAGGGCGTGTGTTCCTGTTGTTTTAAGTCCATTACTGTATCCAGAAACAGAAGATATTAGTTTAGATACATTTTCAGATACTCTCACCATGCCTGTATCAATGGTAAGTTGTTCACAATTGTTATGTTGTAATTTGAAACAACTGGCATATTATAATTGTTCATTAAAATGGAGGAAATTGTAAAGAGCCAGAGCATATATTAATGTTGAGTTTCTTACTCTTGAATTATGAGTTTGGATCTCACTAGGGTTTTTGACCTTCAGTCTTCAGCGACTGGTAAAATAATCACCAATAACATGCTTGTGCCAATGCAATCAGTTTGACCTCTCGACTCTTAGTTCTGTGCCGAAGTAAAATAAATGGATTGCCTATTGTCAATTTCTTTTCCTCTCAAATATAATAATGTAATTGAAATTGCAATTAGCACATTATTATGAAGAAATCTGCTTACAAGACAGACTTGTGTTTATTCAACCCACCTCCTAATTTACAAAAAACAAATTTTTTTTCTTACCTTTTTACATTCAATAAAATGCATTATTGTGCTAATCAGAAATTGATTAGTTTCAATCTGACATTAATGTTGATCAATGACAACAAAACTGTTGAAAGCACTCCCAATATAATACTAGTAATACCAAGCTTTATATCTGTTCAACAATTCTAACAGTTTGAATCAAATGAAAATGAATTTTCATCTAATTAAGAGAATAACTGAATATATCAACATGGTATAATAAATTTTCTGATGTATCTATTGATTACTTTTCGTTATATAACTAATGAAGTTAAATTTACTTTCATCAGAATGAAGCCTCCTTAGCAGACATGGTCCTAGAAGCTGGCTGTGCTTGTACAAGCAGGTGAGAAGATTGTGGAAATATTTTGCTTTCATTATTTATCTTAATGTTTTCAGTCTTTAGTAATATGTCATGTATTTGGAATATATAAAGAATGGCTATAGTTTTTATATTAATGTGATTGAATCAACCTGAAGAGAAGTGATTTTGAAAATGAAATGGAAAAGTATTGTGAGAAACAATTTTATTTATAGAAATCTTATCTCATCTTTTTTTGGTTCTAGAGGTCAGCAAATATTTACCCCTGTGGGTGTGTGGGTCTATCCAAGTAGTTCATAAACACCTGAAATGATTTTGAGCATTAAGAGTGCTGATTTATTAGTGAACTGAATTTAGAAGAGCTTGGTAATTTGAAACTAAAACTTATTTCTAGCTAAATAATGTGTCAGTTTTGTAAAGTACCACTCTGCAGAGTAGTTTGTTTCAGGAAGGGCATCCAGCTTTAAGAACCATGCCAAAACAGACAACAAAGCATGGTGCAGTCTTCTGCCTAACCAGCTCCTGTCAAACTATCCAACCCATGCCAGCATAGAAAGCAGATATTAAATGATGATTTTCATTAAATGTCTTCAAATATTTCTTATGAAAAAAGCTGTAATGATACAAAAGAATTATTTTTAAATCAAGAAATTTTGTATTAATTATACTTTTTGATTTTAGAAGTTTTCCGGATGGAGTTGGTAAGTTATTAATGATTTCATGAAGGGTTCGATGACCTAAGTTAGCCAACACCTGGTCTAAACACAGTCATCATCCTCTTTTAATGTCCGTTTTCCTTGTGGCATGGGTCTGACCAGAGCTGGCAAACCAGAGAGCTGTACCAAGTTCCAGTCTGATTTGGCTTGGGTTCTACAGCTGGATGCCCTTTCTAATACCAACCACTTCAGTGTGTGCTGGGTGCTTTTAATGCGGCACCAGTATGAGTGCTTTTTACCTTGCGCTGGCACAGGACTCTTGTAGGCTAATCCTCTTCACCAGGGGGAGAAGCCTTAACACTTCTACTGTGGAGGATGGGTCTTCTTTAGCACGGCCAGATGCCAGGCATCCCAGTCCTTTGTCATTTTGCTTGAAAGATTCAGTGTCCTGAAGAATGTTAATAATTACCTAAGATATCTTGTTTCTATTTGTCTTTTTTAACTGCCAGGTTTTGTTTTATATACATGGTTCAATTAATTTGTAATTTTTTGGTTTTTATTTTTTTTAAGTGTGGAAGAATGTCGAAATACACTTTTACAGTTTGGTCCAAAAGAGTTAACGCCATCATCTGTAGCTAAAGTAATGGGGATGATGGCCAAAAATCCATGTGGTCAAATTGACCAGGTAAGTTTCATTTGAAGAATAAATTCTGTTCCAAAATATTTGTCTAGGTAGATAGATAATTGACTTTTACCATAATTGTACACATTTTTTCTTCATAGTCATTTATTTGAATATACAAACGAGCTTCATATGATGCAAGGATTTTAGACAGTTTATATTTAGTCAGTTCTGATCAACCAGCCCTATGACTTAGACATTCTTAAGCATTATATATATATATATATATATATATAATCTGGGAATAGGTTGTCTAATGTAAATTAAATTTTAAAGATAGTTGATAGTTTGAGAGATTTGGCTGCTATTCCCTGGCAGTTGAGTAACCACAAAGAGGGATTTCAATGGCTTGGTTCATCTTCAGTGTTTATCACCACAGAAGTTGACCAAAATATCCTATGTAATCAGACCAGTTAAAACCAGTAGTTGGTAACAACCTTCCCCTACCCATTCTCTGAAAATACATGTCTGTTCTAGAACACTTTGTATATTCCTTACTACAGTGTTTGTTTGTATGACATGCACTGTGGCAGTAATTAAGACATATTACCAATTTTGATGCCACTTCTCTTTTGATTACTTTTGGAATGGCCACATCCATTATAAGCAAGATGGACTCTGTTGGCACATAATCCTTTTTGGAGGAATTTAATGTGGAATTGGCTTTCACTCAGTTTTGCCCTTGCCATTGTCCAATTGTATGTTCAGGAAATAAGACACTTGAAATACTAAATCATAAGAACTTCTTTATCCTCAATGGTTGGGTGCTCAGTGCTCTGCTTTGAATGTATCAAGTTTCTTGTGAGATGCTTACTCTAGCCCTGTTTTAAAATGCTTAATCTAGGAAGAGACAAATATTAGTAATGTTATGTCATTTCAACTTTTGCTTGTTTTCAGAATTCAAATTGGAACAGTGATAAAGAAAAAGACACACCTGGAGTGACAACTTGGAATGTGGATATATTTGTTCAAATTGTTCAGGAGTTGGTAAGATAGTTTGGATGGCTTTTTCTCTTGGATTTTGTTATTTGAAAGTGACTATTGGTGCAGACGTGGATGTGTGGTTAAGAAATTTGCTTCTTCACCTCATGGTTTTGGGTTCACTTTTGCTGCATGGCATCTTAAGCAATTGTCTCTTAAAACCCCTAACCAACCAAAATTTTGTGAGTGGCTTTGGTAGATGGAGAGTGAAAGAAGCCTGTTGTGTGTGTGTGTGTGCATTTGTGAATATATAATGTGTATGGGTGTCTCTTTGTCTTGATATTGTGTGATAGTTGTAAATGAATCTCTCGTACAAGTAGTGTTGTTCATTTTCAATATTCTGGAAAAACATGTCTGGCCTTGGGGAAATACTACCTTATTTGGAAACTTGAAGTTTTGTGTTAATGGCATCCAATCATAGAAAACCTGCTTTAGTGGACATCAAAATGATGATTATTTTTGACTTTACTCTTTTACTCTTTTACTTGTTTCAGTCTTTTGACTGTGGCCATGCTGGAGCACCGCCTTTTAGTCGAGCAAATCGACCCCAGGACTTATTCTTTAGAAGCCTAGTACTTATTCTATCAGTCTCTTTTGCCGAACCGCTAAGTTACGGGGACATAAATACACCAGCATCGGTTGTCAAGCGATGTTGGGACAAACACACACATACAAACATACACACACACATACATATATATATACATATATATACGACGGGCTTCTTTCAGTTTCCGTCTACCAAATCCACTCACAAGGCTTTGGTCGGCCCGAGGCTATAGTAGAAAACACTTGCCCAAGATGCCGCGCAGTGGGACTGAACCCGGGACCATGTGGTTGGTAAGCTAGCTACTTACCACACAGCCACTCGTTAAAATTTATTAAATATTTTTAGACATATTAATGAAATACACTTAATTTCAGTTTATTTTGAAAATAATCAATGATGACTTTAATTATATAACTTCATTTTCATTGAAAAAATTGTATAAGGAAAATTATTTAGCTATGAACACTTTAAAACACAAGTTTTGTGTCATAGAACTTAAACATTTTCAAAGGGATTGGTAACAAGAGTTAATTACTTTGATAAAAGTTTTAAAATTTTCGCTTATTTTGAAATTTGTTTTGTTTTTCTTTTTGTAATCAAGGCTCCAAAATTACAATGGACCGAAGTTGTTGCAGAACTGGATTATGCAAATTTTTCTATACAAAATAAAAAAGGCATGAAACTACTTATTCAAGGCCTCATAAAAGCCTTAACAAATGAAACCTTTCCAGTGAAGCATATTTACAAATCCTGGAAAAATTCCGAAGGACAGGTAATTTAAAAGCAATTTAAAAAAAAAATATTTTTAAGTGATCCATGTGTTTAATTCTAGTTGATTTTGCATGTATATTATTTTAATTTAAGTGGGGGTTTTTTATGTTGAAAATAATTTTAAATTGTCTCTGAAAGGAAAAATTTTGTGTGGAAAATGCATACAAAAAGAAACAAGAAATTTTAGGTTTTGTTGAAAAACTATAGTTAGTTTTGTTCATAAAAGCCTATTGGAAATGTCAATCACTTGGAATGTCAGATTTATATGCTTGGTTGGTGTAGAATAAGTAAAAACTATTTCTTTAAATCTTCTACGTCAGTTGTCATTTTGTAGTAGCCTGGAAACATTGATGTTGACACAATTGTATGTGTTGTATTGATAAATCAACTTGTACAAACTGTATGTTATTATAGCTTATAACTTTTAGGACTTTGTACCTGGACATCCTCTATAATGTATTGAGCATTGTTTAGCGTGGTTTGTTGTTCATAGTTTAGTTGATTTTTAGTCAGATTATGTAAATACCTGAATGGTTTTATATCAATGTTATATCAGTATTGTTAATTTTTCCAAACAAGCAGTTGTTGATGTACTGTGTTTTTGATGGCAACTGGGTGCAGAACAAATGTCTTGAATATGTTTGCTTTCTCACTGAACATAGACATATTGTTTTAATGTCTACTTTTCCATACTTGCATGGGTCAGTTGAGAGCATGTTGGAGCAGAGTTTTCTACAACTGGATGCCTTTCATGTCATCAATCGCCACCTGTTTCCAAGTGGAGGTAATCCCATTCTGTCAAACAACAAACATCCTAGATGTATTTACGTGGACAAATGGAGATATATAACACTGCATGGGCAATCCTTTTGTTTACAAAGATCACACAGCATATCAAGAAGCCTAGACATGCTTTTGCAGTAGACTGTAAGTTAATGATACTGTTAGCAAAGCAGTGTTTTATAATCAGTGATTGAAACATACCTGTTGATGAAGGACATACAAACTCTTTCACGCACTCTTGTCTGTCTGTCTCTATACATACATACATACATACATGTGTGTGTATATATATATATATATGTATATATATATATATATATATATATATATATATATATATATATATATATATATACACACATATATATATATAAAAGCACCCACTACACTGTCTGAGTAGTTGGCGTTAGGAAGGGCATCCAGCTGTAGAAACTCTGCCAAATCAGATTGGAGCCTGGTGTAGCCATCTGGTTTCACCAGTCCTCAGTCAAATCGTCCAACCCATGCTAGCATGGAAAGCGGACGTTAAATGATGATGATGATGATATATATCGAGAGAGAGACACGCATTCATATACACACATACATCCATCCAGCTTGAGTTTCTCTCTACCAAATTCATTCACAAAGTTTTGGTCAGCTTTAGATGATAGATGACACTTGCATAAGGTGCCTGGCAGGTAGAACTGAACCCGAAACCATGTAGTTACTAAGTGAACTTCTTAACCACCCAACCACCTATATATTATAATTTTCATCTTTTGTCAATTTTTCATTTCCTTATATTCATGCTCTATTTTCTTTTGGTATTTTCAGTTGTCTTTTCTAACTCATGCGTTGAAAAATCCAGATATCTTCTGCTTAGCTGATTATCCATATGAGCCAGTGATAACAGATGTTCTTAAAGCCGCTCCTGATGAAGATAACAAAGAAATTCTCACATGGTTTGTATAATTGTCTTTTGGTATTCTAATTGCAATCTGTTTCTATAAATTTTTTTTAACATAACTATGACTTTGATAAAAAAATTACTGCTTTGCTAATAGTTTATTCATTGTTAAAGCGTTTTTAGTATCCCTTAGAAATACAAGACTTTATATTTGTTTAAATATAAATTTTATTTGCAGGAAATCCAAAGACCTTGTCCAAGCTTTGCTTAGACTTTCAGATCTTGGTCATTACCCATTTGTAACAGATCTATTCAAATTTCCTGTCCAAAATTGTCCAGATATGTTGACTTTAGGATTGCTCCAAATTGATGTAAGTTGACTTCAAAAATAATTTAACTCTACTAGAAATCTAGTTTTTTTCACTTGGCCAATTTTGATTGGGCAGCTCTTCTGGCAGTTTATTTCATTTTTTTCTATTTTGGCATACTCGATCTTGGACTATTTAAGCTAATGTGTTCTTTTTTTTTGGCTGGTTCAGTGTGATTTTATGGTTTTGTTGTAATTTATAGCGATTTGCAGCCATATAGAATCTCCTTTACTGGTTCATAACACTGTATTTGTGGTTTGTAAATCTAAACTTACCAGCATATTCCTGGAAGGTGTTACAGGAGGGGATCTATGAATAATGTCTCTCTTGGAGGAAAATGCAGAGAACATTGTATTGATATAGAATCTGTATTAAGGAGGAATAATGCATGTTGGATGAAAAAAATTGCTAAATCTTAAGGGGATTTACAAAAAAAAAAAAAGTGGGGGATGGAGATTAACTTTGTAATTATGTTAGTGATTGTAAAACATTTGCAGTAATATTTAAATGCAAAATTTATTTCAGCTCACATGGAATATCTTGAAACAAGAACTTCTATCCAGTCTGATTCCAATTTTCCTAAATAACCACCCAAATTCAGCTATTGTTTTAAATTATGCATGGCATTATACTGTAAGTACTTGCATGTTTATATTTAATTTTGTTTATTTCCATATTTTTGTTAAAATAAAATATGCTTGGTTTCAGTTAATTTTGAAAATAATAAAGAATTTTAGTAAAATAACTCATTTAATATTAAACTGGTGTTTGGAACATAAATCAACATGAAATTTTGACAAAGTTTTAATTTGGATCACTTTAAAACAAAGTCTGTATCAGATTCTATCATAGAACTAGGGGTGATCTCGGGTAGATTGGTATTAAAAGCGTTTTGGACTTTTTATACTGAGGCTTGATGTATTGGGTTTATGAGAGAGATAAATGGTGGTTGGTGATGCCTGTTCTTTTTTCAACTGTGTGAGTATTATTGTAGCAGTTGAAACTGAAGAGAAAGCTGTGTTATAAACTGTTAAGATTTTAGTAACCCAGTGAAGTTACTCTCCCACCACCCCTTTCCATCTTTGCAAGTTGGGTATTGTGAAATAATCTGCTGGTAAGCGTATGCTTATAGCATCTAAATTGCTTTCGGTTTGAATGCTGAAGATCTGTCCTTGTCTTGACATTGTGCAATAGTTACGAGTGTCATTGTCATACAAGTGGTGTCATCTGTTTCCAATCTTCTGCAAGAATATATCCAACTATGCAAAAATATCATCCTACTTGGAAAGAAGCGATGTGTGGGTTGGTGACAGGAAGGCCATGCAGCCATGGGAAATCTGTCTCAACAAATTCCATATGACTCATGTCATAATGGAAAAAGTAGATGTTAAAGTGATAATACTGTTTTTCATTTTAATTTTTAAGGCATCTAGTTAAATATATATATATATATATATATATATATGGCCGTTGCCAGTACCGCCTGACTGGCCTTCGTGCGGGTGGCACGTAAAAGCACCCACTACACTCTCAGTGGTTGGCATTAGGAAGGGCATCCAGCTGCAGAAACTCTGCCACATCAGATTGGAGCCTGGTGTAGCCATCTGGTTTCAACAGTCCTCAGTCAAGTCGTCCAACCCATGCTAGCATGGAAAGCGGACGTTAAACGACGACGATGATGATGATATATATATATATATATATATATATATATATATATATATAGAAGTGCATGAAGTCATTGGAACTAAAGAAATCCTGAGAACTAAACTTGTGAATCTGTTGAACCCAGTTGTGGAAATGTAGTTACTAGATCCTTTAATTTTGGTACTTGTAAAATGTTTATATTAAAACTTCTATATATAATTTGTTTCAGAATCTTTCCACTAATATTCGCACATTAATAATGCACTCTATGGCTGATTGGTACATGAGGAGCGATTGTCAAGATCAGATTAGACTTGCTAGAATATTAGATGTTGCTCAAGATCTTAAGGTAAGCTTAAATCAAAAATTGTTTGTATTATGTAAGCATAAATATTTATCATGTGTAAGACATCTGACAGTAGAACAACGTAAATATAAACCATTGTTTCTGAAAGACTAACTTTAGGTGCTGTTTTTTTTTTTTGCTTGCATACTAATCCCAGTAAGTGTTAATACATCCAGTAGATGTTGTGACAAAGATAGCGATTTGAAATCAATTTCCATAATTATTGATTTCAAATTTTGGGACTATGCCAGCAACTTCCAGTCAGATAGATAGACTCCAGTGTTCAACTGGTACTTATTTTACTTTATTCCAAAAGAATAAAGGGCAAAGTCAACCTTGGTGGAATTTGAACTCAGAATGTAAAGATGGACAAAATGCTGCTCAGCATTTTGCCTGGTGTGCTAACAATTCTGCCAAGCTTGCCACCTTAATTCCCATAATAGTTGAAAATTTAATCTAGAGAGTAGACCTAATAGAAATAAATTAGACATCTCAGTATCTTTGTTTCACCTCATATCTAACATTCTCAACACCCTCATGTCTTCCATTGACATCCTCCCTCCCCTTCCCCCACTCACTATAACTACTACTACATACCTCTGACTGTGAACTCTCCTCTCCCACTTTGCCTCCCCACACATCTCCATTTTCCAATCTATCTACAGGTTTATTATGCTACTGGTTACTTTCTATCCTGTGCCACTGCTTATAACCTTTTCCTTTTTTGAGGTATTTCTTAGACCTTCCTACCCCATACTGATATTTACCATTGACCACACCCCCACCCTTATGACATTAACTACATTCCGCTCTCTAGCCATCTGTCACTTCTCTTATGAGCTTATCTACCCACCCATCTCAATCCTCAGATCATATTCTCTCTTATATCCATCTTGTACTATCAGATTATACTCTGACACCTTGTCACCAACATCTTTGTCATCTTTTTGGCTACTCTTACCCATTCTTGCTTCTTTCTTGGCAATCTCACTTGTGCTGATGTCATGATAAAAAGCACCCAATACCTTTTGTAAAGTGGTTGGTGTTAGGAAGGGAATCCACCTATAGGAGCTATCAAAATAGACATTAGAGCGTGTAGTCCTCCAGTTCATTGGATTCTGCCAAACTGTCCAGCTTGGAAGACAGATGTTAATTGATGATAGTATACATATGTGTTTTCCAGTGATTTCAGTTTACATTATTATCTGGTTTCACAACTGATCATGTTTGGTAAATTTACACTATCCTTCTTTTCTAACCATTTTCGGTGTTACCTTTTAAATAATCCCCACTCCCATTGCCTTTTAAGGGACATTCTTACATCTCTCTCGATCAGTTTCTAAGTTTCTACTGGTTTACAAACTTAAATAGTATTGATTAAATTGTCCTAATACTCATGTTAATTCTGTTAACTGTCCTTAATAATTGATATTAATGATTTTCATTTTTATTGTAGGCTCTGTCTATGCTGTTGAATGCAACACCATTTCCATTTGTAATTGACCTAGCATGTCTTGCTTCTCGTCGGGAATATCTAAAGCTTGATAAATGGCTCTCGGACAAAATAAGAGAACATAGAGTTAGTATAAAATTTCCAGCATTTAAAAATATTGTTAATAAAAACTATAAAAATAGATGTGAATCCAATTTTTTTAATGTATTATGTACAGATGCAAGCATTGCTTCTTGGTTAAGTTTGCTTTGGAGCCATGTACTGCTGTTTGATAGCACTGTGTGGTACTTTGGGACTACCTATGTCTTGAGTGAAATTTCGTTGATGGAAACTGCTTGGAGCTCTGTTTTGTGTGTGTGTGTGTGTGTGTATAAAAGCACATTACTCGATGGTTAGAGCATCAGGCTCACAATCATGAGGTAGTGGGTTCGATTCTCAGTCTGGGCTCTGTGTTGTGTTCTTGAGCAAGACCCTTTATTTCACATTGCTCCAGTTCACTCAGCTGCTGTGATGTCACTGGTGCTAAGCTGTATTTGCCTTTGCCTTTCCCTTGGATAACATTGGTGGCATGGAGCTAGGAGGCTGGTATGTATGGGTGACTGCTAGCCTTCTATAAACAACCTTGCCCAGACTTGTTCTTCAGAGGGGAACTTTCTGGGCACATCCTATGGTCATTCATGACTAAAGGGAGTCTTTACCCTTATATAGATATATATATATATCAGTGGTGACTGTGGCACTCGGGCTGTTCGGTCTTAGCCCAAGTATAAATTTAGTAAAGTGAACATGTATTTGCAAACTGATTTAATTTCTACCAATACTGACTTCAAATATGTAATTGCAGCCAATAACTCTGGCTCCTTTTATTGAGCCTGGTTGCATTTAATTTATTTTTGTTCAGCATCTGGTGGTGTCTTAGAAGTACCCTGTGGCAAAAAAATATCATTCGTTAGCAGACATTCTCTCGACATCGTTCACCCATGCTTGATTCGGGCTCAGAAGTTAGCCTGAATTGTTATCTATAATCGTAAAAATTAAAAGTAATTCAAATCCAATGTTTTCTTGAAACAATAAATTTCTATAGAGATTAGTATTTAAATTCCAATCTATGAAAAGTTCCCATTCTACAATATTCTTACAGGAACAAAACTTTATCTAGCAACTCGGGCTTATATGAACACGCCTAGTAGGTGTAAAAGACTGTCATCTGTGCTCTTGATAAAAGATGCCAGTTAGATCACTGATATTTATTATGCACTCAGCTGTCATTATTTGATTGCTGTTATTCTGTGTATCTGTGTGCAAAGATCAGTTGTGTTTTGCAGGGTTGCTTTATTTTAACCTTTAACTTAGAAATGGAGAAAGACATAGTGCTAAATATAAAAAGTAAGCCATTTGGGACTAGAAATTTTGCGGAAAAACATAAAATTCTTCAAGCAGGCATGTCTTAAGCAAAATCTGTGAGCCTGAGTGACGCTGATGTGTGTGTGTGTATATATATATATATATATATATATATATATATAATAATAATAATATTAGGGACAAAATCCAAAATTACAGGTAAAAACTCAATTCAAATCAATTTATAAAAAATTAAAATTAAATTGAGCTTTATAGATTATAATATATAAAAATATATAGTTTTAGGGAAAAGAACCAAGTTTCAAGAACTCATCGATGAAAATCCACTATCACATATAGAAAAATTAATAATTAAAAGCACAATAAATGAGTATAATATAAAACAAAGTAAATATCATAATATAAAGATATTGTGCTTTTAATTATTAATTTTTCTATATGTGATAGTGGATTTTCATCGATGAGTTCTTGAAACTTGGTTCTTTTCCCTAAAACTATATGTGTGTGTGTGTGTGTGTGTGTGTGTGTGTATATATACGTATGTATATATATACGTATGTATATATATACGTATGTATATATATACGTATGTATATATATACGTATGTATATATATACGTATGTATATATATACGTATGTATATATATACGTATGTATATGTATACGTATGTATATGTATACGTATGTATATGTATACGTATGTATATGTATACGTATGTATATGTATACGTATGTATATGTATACGTATGTATATGTATACGTATGTATATGTATACGTATGTATATGTATACGTATGTATATGTATACGTATGTATATGTATACGTATGTATATATACGTATGTATATGTATACGTATGTATATATACGTATGTATATATACGTATGTATGTATATATACGTATGTATGTATATATACGTATGTATGTATATATACGTATGTATGTATATATACGTATGTATGTATATATACGTATGTATGTATATATACGTATGTATGTATATATACGTATGTATGTATATATACGTATGTATGTATATATACGTATGTATGTATATATACGTATGTATGTATATATACGTATGTATGTATATATACGTATGTATGTATATATACGTATGTATGTATATATACGTATGTATGTATATATACGTATGTATGTATATATACGTATGTATGTATATATACGTATGTATGTATATGTACGTATGTATGTATATATACGTATGTATGTATATATACGTATGTATGTATATGTACGTATGTATATATGTACGTGTGTATACGTACGTGTGTATACGTACGTGTGTATACGTACGTGTGTATACGTACGTGTGTATACGTACGTGTGTATACGTACGTGTGTATACGTACGTGTGTATACGTACGTGTGTATATACGTACGTGTGTATATACGTACGTGTGTATATACGTACGTGTGTATATACGTACGTGTGTATATACGTACGTGTGTATATACGTACGTGTGTATATACGTACGTGTGTATATACGTACGTGTGTATGTGTGTACGTGTGTATGTGTGTGTGTGTATATGTGTGTGTGTGTATATGTCTGTATATGTCTGTGTGTGTATGTATGTATGTGTGTATATATATGTGTGTGTGTATATATATGTGTGTATATATATATAAATAAAATTAGAAAGTTGCCACAAATACAGATCTCAAAAATAATCACAGTGGTGGATTTGATTCACTAAAACCCTTGCAAGCAGTGCTCCAGCATGGTTACAGTCTTATAACTGGTGACAGCAAATGATTGTGTGTAAGTATATTTGTGTTAGTGTGTGTGTGTGTGTGTGTGTATACATGCATAAGGAAAACCAGTATGACAAGTTTTTCTCCACTTTAAATGTACTAATATTAATTAGTTGCTTAAGAATTTGCTTTCCAGAGGTACCTGACTTGCTCTTCTCCTCTGTGATACTTTTAATTTAATTTTGTAGGAGCCATTTGTTCAAGCTTGTGTAAACTTTCTGAAACGCCGTTTCCCAGCTGTGACAAGTGGTGCAGTTAAAGAAGAACATCAAACAAAGAACAGACTGCCAACAGAGACTGTGCAAACTATGTTATCTTGTTTACAAAACTATGCAAAGTAAGCTACCTTGTATATTTGTTTAAGCTAGCTCTAAGTGATGTTTTATATATATATAGATATATATATATATATATATAGAGAGAGAGAGAGAGAGCTATGTGTATTTTTAAAGTTTTCCTTAGAATTTTTGAGCTTGGATAAGTAAAACATTAAAATGGTACACGACAAATTCTTACATGGTAACAATATGAATTATTGGTTGCTATCTTAGCATGTTTGCCATTTTTCATTAACGTCTGTTGTCCATACTGGCATGGGTTGGACTGTGTGACTAGAGCTGGCGGGGGTGTATGATTGTAGTTTATTGTTTCACATGAAATTCTGCTTCAGGAAATAGTTTTAATACTCAATTGCTGATATATACATTTTATATTTTGAAACTTTCAGCCAAGTCACATCACATGAATTATCTGAAGCCATCTTAACTATAGCTGCTAATGCTAATCAAATATTGAATAAACAACGGCAAATACCGCCTGGAGCTGTTGGAGCCAAACTTAATCAATCTGCTATTAATCCTGCTCAACCAAGTCCAGTTATTGTGAATGTAAGTTGTATTTTTTTTTTTTTAGGAATTATGTTTTCTTTACTACATAAGCACAAGTATTGTAGCTGAATCTGCTGTTTTGTAACTGAAATTTTTGAAAAACTACAATATCACCTGGTGTTACTGTGCACTCTTGAGTTCAAATCCTGCTGAGGTCCTTTTTGAGTTTAAATCCTGTCATGGCCTATTTGGGTGGTAGGTTTAATTTGTGTTATATATATATACATCATTTTATATTTCTTATGCTGTTGGATTAAAATTTTAATAGGACAAAGATATGTCTAGGATAATTTTGTTTTGTTTTGAAGATTTGAAACAAATAATAAAAAGATTCTCTTGATGCATGTTACTTTCATTATTCTAAACAGTTTTTATAAGTTTTTCTTTACCATGTTACTTTGCCAAAGGTTTGTTTCACAAATAGGAATGCAACCGGGGAAAAATATATTTTAGAAATCTGTCTGGTATCAATCCGGTCATTTGTTCACATCATGATTTTCTGTTTTAATTTTTGAAATCACAAAAACTAATGTCTTGTCTATTATATCAATGTGCTGACAATTAATTCCTGTGGTTAATAAAAACAAAAACTTTCATGTTTGGAAAGGAGATAGTAAAAGAAATTCAAACAAATGCTACTGGCCTCTGCACCCACTCACTTATGAAGGAAGGCTATTGGTGCATGCACACACTGCAAGTATTCATATGTATGTGTATACTCTTTACTCTTTTACTTGTTTCAGTCATTTGACTGCGGCCATGCTGCAGCACCACCTTTTAGTCGAGCAAATCGACCCCAGGACTTATTCTTTGTAAGCCTGGTACTTATTCTATCGGTCTCTTTTGCCGAACTGCTAAGTTACGGGGACGTAAACACACCAGCATCGGTTGTCAAGCGATGTTGGGGGGACGAACACAAACACACACACACACACACACATATATATATATACGACGGGCTTCTTTTCAGTTTCTGTCTACCAAATCCACTCACAAAGCTTTGGTCGACCCAAGGCTATAGTAGAAGACACTTGCCCAAGGTGCCACACAGTGGGACTGAACCCGGAACCGTGTGGTTAGTAAGCAAGCTACTTAGCACACAGCCACTCCTTGCAAATGTCTGTAGTGTTAGTTTGACTCTCATTATTTAGTGATGATTTAACACCTGCATCTTAGGGTATGTCACTTGTGAACATTGCTCCAATCTACTCAGCTACAGAAATGAGTTTCAGCAATAGCTAGATTAATCCTAGTGGGGGTGTGTAGCTTAGTGGTTAGGGTATTTGGCCCATGATTGTCATGTTGTGAATCTGATTGCCAGCAGTACATTGTGTCCTTGAGCAGGACACTTTCATGTTGCTCCAGTCCACTCAACTGGCAAAAATGAGTTGTACCTGTAAATCAAAGGTCCAGCCTTGTCACATTTTGTGTCATTCATTTCACAAGCAGGCTGTTTTGTTGATTGGATCAATTGGAACACTTGTCTTCATAACCAACGGAGTGACAGTTCTAGGAAATTAATCTTGTGATGGACTGATGACCTGTCCAAGATGGGTTGTTGTAATCTTAGTTGTGTAAACACATGGAAACCAAGTTAACCTCCAACCTAATGGGTTCTAGGGTTTATGGTGGACTTAAGTCTGTCAATATTGGAAATATGAAAGGCCATGTTTGAATGTGAATTTGGAACTGAGGAACTAAATAATGTCATTGATTATGTTTTTATTGTTACCTTCAATTTTTTTTCTTTTTTCTTTTTTTGTATATAAAAATTTTTGTATATAGTAATTCTGCAAGAACACCCTGATTTTCGAAAGCTGTCTCTGTTTCTTGTTGCAAGATTGTTTGTATATGTCTGCATCTCCCACATATACAGTAATTTTGCATTTATCATCATGCAAACTTTAGGTATCAAAGCAGCTTACACACTTTCTTTTCTAGATGGCTCCCCTTCCTAACATGAATGCTTTGGATATGGGTACCCCGGCAGTGAGTGGAACGTTCCCACAAAGTTTGGCTACCCTGAGTTCTGCTGCTGCAGCTGCTGTAGCTACTGGTGCACCTGGTTCACCTGCAAAAGGATTTCCTGGAATAAACCAAGTCCCAGCTGGTTATGGGTCTATTCAGAATTTAACTACACAATTACAAAGTAATTTTTTCTTTTAATGATTTTTATCTTTCAGAAGTTTGCTTAGTTTATTTGGTGCTTTTTAAAAAATATTCTTTGAAATTGTCTTTTTCTTTACTGGTAGTTTGATTGGGAGTGGGCTGAAGGAAAGAGAGTATAAAGATTTAAAGATTCCCAAACTTTGTAGTACTGAAGATTAAAAAAATTTTTTTTTTTAGTTATTCTAAAACAATGGTTCTCAACTGAGGCCCATATGACCCCAGGTGGTCCAGGTAAGATTTTGGGGTGGGGTGGGGGGCACACAAGCAAAATAGTAAATTGGGGATCCACACAGAAGTATTTCAAGGGTCCATGACAAAATTTTGATTTAGATGTATTTATTACAAGAAACCTTTTACATAGTTCAACCTACAGAAATTATTGTGTGAAAAACTAAACAGGAATTTTGAAAGTACCTATAAAACTAGCTTTTCAACTCCAAACGGCTATGGGGTCCATCAGTAAAATAGTAATCAAGGGGGTACATAGGTAAAAAAATGGTCGATTAAATCAAGGCATATCTACTAAATACTAGATTAAGTATTTTAATAGTATTTTGTTTCTAGAAATAAATCTTGCAAAAATGGTGTCCATTTACTTTTGAGATGTGTGTGTGTATATATATAGTGAGAATTTACAAAAAAAAACAAAGGACAAAGACGTGTGTGTAAACAACAAATAGATCTGTTAGTTTAACGCTCAGGAAGTGAGAAAGTATTTTACATTTCAAGCCTTCGCTCTTTGACAGAAAGGAACACACAAATAAACAGGGAGAGAAAATAAAAAAGGTTTAGTGGCTAGCGATCTATCATGGCAAAATATATATATATATATATATATATATATATATATATTTGTATGTGGTCTTGTCTTGATATCAGATGAGGATTACAAATGAGCATCACTGCCATTTACAATCATGGGGAAATATTACCTTGCTTGGAAACAGGAAGGATATGCAACCATAAAAATTATCTGCCTTTACAAATTCTGTCTGACCCTTGCAAGCATGGAAAGAGAGATGGTAATCATTGATGATAATGATGATGAATGTACAGCAGTATTTTGCTTTTGTGCTGTGTTCCTCGCAGTTTTAGTCTTTTGAATTAATATATATGATATTGATATTCACTGCCATTTGTTTTTAACATCCACTTTTCAATGCTTGCATGGGTTGGACAGAATTTGTTGAGGTAGATTTTCTGTGGTTGGATGCCCTTGTCACCAACCCTCACCTGTTTCCAAGCAAAGTAATATTTCTCCATGGCCAGACATATTTTCATGGAAGATTGGAAATGAATGACACTGCATGTGTGATAGCACTTAACTATCTTGTGAAATCAAGTAATATCCATGTACACGTGTGCACATACACACGTAGACACCTTTCATCTTGTTTCAGCCATGCTGGGGCACCTCCTTGAAGAGTTTTTGTAAATGAATTGTCTCCAGTACTTATTTCTTGTTAAGCTTGGTACTTATTCTGTCAGTATCTTTTGCCGAACTGCTAAGTTAAGGGGATGTAAACACACCAGCACCAGTTGTCTGGTGGTGGTGGTGGACAATCACTAACATAAAGACACACACATATATAGATATATATAAGACGGGCTACTTTCAGTTTCTATCTACCAAATCCACTGAGAAGGCTTTGGTCAGCCTAAGGCTATAGAAGACACTTGTCTAAGTGCCATGCAGTGGGACTGGACCTGAAACATGCCATGAAGCAAACTTCTCACCACACAACCATTATACTTAGATTCTTATTAAAATCATTTTATATTTCTAATGATACTACCTGATTGGAACCTTGGCAATCTTTGTGCCATAATGTCCATCTAGCTAGATTACGAAAGTTGCCAAAAAAAAAAAAAATTTTTTTTTTTTTAGTCTGTTTTAGAGTTTAGTGTATTATATCAGCTAAAACTGATTTATAATTGGATATCTTCCTATAAAAAAGGACATTTTTTATGGTTTGTGAGTTTATTTCTAAACGAATGTTGCAGCAACGTCATTTCTAATATAGTTTACATCCTTGATTTTCAATATTTCAAATATTATTTTTGAAACTTTTTCTTAGATTTAAACTTACAAGCTCCATTGATGACTAGCCGAAATGCTGTCTATTCTCTTGGATCACTGGGTGCACAAGCGACTCTAAAACAACAACCACCATCAAATATAGATAATAAAATGGGTATGACTTGTTTTTTTATTTTACTCTTTTAACCCTTTTGATATATTTCTGTTGAAATTACACTACTTTAAAAAAAAAAATTTTTAATAGTTTCAGCTTAGAGCTGTGAATGAATTAAAAAAAAAAAAAAAAACTTGGTCACTATTAAGCTCCTGTTTGAAACAAATTCCTATGAAATTTAATGAGAAGTTTTAATTTAGATTGCTTTAACCCTTTTGTTGATATATTTTTAATTGAAATTGCACTTCCTTTGTTTCAATTTTGAAAGTAATGAAGAATTTAATAGTAAGATGATTGGGTGCTTAAGGTACATGAGCTGGCAGACACATTAGCATGCCAGGCAAAATGCTTTGCAGTTTTTTTGTTTTTTTTTGGCTCTTTGTGTTCTGAGTTCAAGTGCTAGTGAGATTGACTTTTCATCCCTTCAGGGTTAAAATAAGCATCGATTGAGCGTTGGGGTTGATGTAATCAACTTGCTTCCCCTCTAAAATTGCTAACCTTATGCTGAAATTTGAAATCGTTATTAATCTGCTGTGGAAGGTTTTAATTTAGGTCACAGGACTAGTGGAGTCTCAGGTGGGTTGGTATCAAAAGTTGTATTTTTTTTTTAAAGAATTTTTTTTTTCTTCCATATTTGTTGTGCTAATCTTTGTGTGCTAAGTTGATTTTTTTTTTTCTTCTTTTCTCCTGTTCATAGGCGAACTCAACATATTTCCTGAGAGTAGTCAACAATTCAGTAAAGATGTTGAAGATGAAGCGAATTCCTATTTTCAGAAGATTTACAATCAACCACCCCATCAAGCCTTGTCTATCGACGAAGTGCTTGAGATGTTAAAAAGATTCAGGGAGTCCCAAAATAAAAGAGAGCGGGTAAAGTATTTGTATATAAGATAATTATTATTAGTGATGCAAACTGCAGTAATATTTTCCATTCTAGTTTCCTGGTGTCCTCCAATATATATGCCATCCTGATATAACTTACATTTTAAGTGTGCAGATTTTCATGAGCAAATCCTGTCACAATAGTTAGCAAAGTTGGATAAAGTAACAAGTAGTAGCCAAAGTCTTCTGTACAATACTGCACAATTGTTATTTGTTAATGTTAGGCCAATGTCTGTAACGTTAGCCTAACTTATATTTTAATCAGTGCCTCCGATCCAGACAAATTTCTTCTTTACAATTTCTTGTGTACTCTTGGGGAGGTGTACACTTTTCTTATCTGAATAAAATGCTCAGAAGTTGTAGGTCAGCCTTTACTTGATTTCATAATTATAAATTTTATCCTTCTGACTAATTTCCATGAAATCTCATGTGTGACATTTGTATGCTTTGTCTGTGATAGATTCATTAAAATTGCTGTCTTATTGACCCATTCCTATTTTTAGTTTGTTTGTTTTTTTTTTTAACTTTAAATACTTAGTTATGTATTTCACTTGATGTTATGTATTAAATACTTAATGTTACATATTTCACTTTTACTCTTGTTTGAATACTGATACATTGTTTTTCCCCAAGCCTAGGGAAGCTGTTAACACTCAAGATTTTGTCACTAGAGTTCTTTCTCTTATAGATTACCTATATTCACAACATATTAGTTACTATAAGTAGCTATGGGCTTAATATGCTAAAATGTTTAGACATTTCTTGTAATATGCGATCTTTTGATAGCCTTTCAGTCAGTCCATTTTGTTTGTATTTATTGTAAAGCTTTTTAAAAAATTTTTTATCATGAAATTTTTTTTCTTTTAATTTGTAGGAAGTATGTCAATGTATGCTGCGAAATCTATTTGAAGAATATTGCTTTTTCCCTCAATATCCAGAAAGGGAGCTTCACATCACAGCCGTCCTCTTTGGTGGGATCATTGAACAGGGATTAGTCACGTAAGTTGACGAAATCTTTGTATATTGTATACAGCTTGTTTTATTTTATTTTTTAAAAATTTGTTTTGCAAGCCTTTTTTTGAAATTATTAAAATTTTTTCAGCTATATGTCCCTTGGAATAGCATTACGATATGTATTAGAAGCACTTCGGAAACCACATGCAAGTAAGATGTATTTTTTTGGGATTGCAGCTTTAGACAAGTTCAAAACTCGGTAGGTGGCTATTTACATTTGGTTTATTACTAATTTTTACTCTTGAAATATTTTCCTATATCTTCACATATTTTATTTACGTAATCCAGTTTACTCAATATTTTCTGACTGAATGATGTGATATTTTGTATCTTTTTTTAACCTATTCTTTCAGATTAAAAGATTATCCTCAATATTGTCAGCATGTAGCCGCTATACCTCATTTCTCTCAGTTCCCGCAGCATCTAATTGATGTAAATATTTCACCATAATTTTATTGTTTAAAAAATCTAATTTTTTTTTTTCTCTCCTTGCATCATCATCATCATCATCGTTTAACGTCCGCTTTCCATGCTAGCATGGGTTGGACGATTTGACTGAGGACTGGTGAACCAGATGGCTACACCAGGCTCCAATCTGATTTGGCGGTGTTTCTACAGCTGGATGCCCTTCCTAATACCAACCACTCCGAGAGTGTAGTGGGTGCTTTTACGTGCCACCGGCATGAAGGCCAGTCAGGCGGTACTGGCAACGGCCACGCTCAAAATGGTGTATTTTACATGCCACCTGCACAGGAGCCAGTCCAGCGGCACTGGCAACGATCTCGCTCAAAAGTCTTTACACGTGCCACCGGCACATGTGCCAGAAAGGTGACGCTGGGCACAGGTGCCTGTAATATTTCAAGCATTTCCCTGGATAGATTGTGCTGGTGTTTAGAAGTTTTAAACAGTTTTCGTTATTGCTATGTTTAAACTACTGATAATTGTTGCATCAATATTATTGCCTGGATGGATCACTGACCCATGCCATCACTGCTTTTAACCTACTCTTTCACCATTACCACTTTGTCTCTCCCTTTTCCTTTACACTAATCCCTAACCTCTCTCTATCCCTTCCCTTCTCCCCTATCTCCTTTGTTACTCCCACCCCATCCTTGTTCCGTCTCTTCTCTTTATTTCCATTCTCTCTATCTTGGAGACTCTTCTACTCTGGGCTTCAAGGCAACTCCACCTGTGTTGGTACCGCAAAAGTGCCCAGTACACTCTTTAGGTGGTTAGTAATTGATTGAAGCAGCAACAACGCACAGCTTTAGAGGGTTCTTTAGTCTTGTTGATGGCGAAGGCAATCTCTGTAGTGCTGGTCTCATGAAAAAAATGCGAGTACACCATGCAGAGTGGTTGACATTAAGAAGTGTGTCTGGCTGTAGAAGCCATGTCAAAAATGGGACATTGGAACATGACAGGTCCTCTGACCCATTGGATCCTGTTGAACTTTTCAACTCCTGCTAGCATGAAGAATGGACATAATGTTGATGAAAGTGGAAGGTTTTCTGTTTATTCCAACTTGGACCTCAGTTAACCTTCCTTAACTATCGACCTCCCCACCATTTATTTTTTAATAACTAATTGGGTATACAATTGAATGTAATCTATAACAAAATAATTTTTAAATTATAAACTTAGAAATTAAAAGTTAAAACTCTATGATTGTTTTACAGTGTTTGTTTTCTAGTATAAAATTGAATTGAATTTTTGAAAGTATGTTTTAAAAAGTATATCTTATTTCAGTTTTATTACAATGTCAGTATAAAAGTTATACTTTAGCAAACCTTTGAATGAAAAATCTGTTTTACATCTCTTATTTAAAAACTGTTAATTTAACATAATCGTTTTATTTTTCAGTTTGTGGAGTATGGAGCTACATCTCAAGAACCACCATCACATTCTCAGACCACTCAAAATCTTACGGGAGCAGGTATGGCTATTGTTCCTGCACAAGTGCCTGTTACCACTGTACCTAGCGTTCCAAAGAGCTTGCAGCCGTTATCTATTCCTTCCACAACTGCACCATCAGTTTCAAATGCTATCAATTCAAATGCGATCAGTAAACCTGGGACCATACCAAAAGTAAGTTATTTTCCTGACATTTCTTTGTATTTCTTGTTTTAGTCATTGGTCTGCAGCCATGCAGGGGCATGGCATTGAATGGTTTAGTCAAACAGATTGACCCAACACTTATTTTTAAAATTTGGTATTCTGTCTCTGTTGTCAAATCATTGAGTATAGAGACATAAACAAACTAACACTGGTTGTCCGGTAGTGTGGAAGGACAAACAGAAAACACATACATACATACACATGGTTGGCTGTCACATGGTTTCCCTCTGCCAAATCCACTCATAAGGCTTTGGTCAGCCTGGAACTATAATAGACACTTACCCAGGGTGCTGCACAAAGGAACTGAACCTAAGACCTTGTTCAGAATCAAGCTTCTTATCCACATAACCATATCTGTGCCTTTAGATTCAGTAGTTAATGGTTAGGTCTGTGTTTAAGTTTATAGATGTCCCTAAGATTTACAAGCAATCTCTTTATATTAATTTCTCTTAAAGAAATACTTCTTTGAAGCCATAATTCTCTCATGGAAATAGAGGTAGAGATAGGGAATCAGGTTTGCAGTGATTATTTCGGCAACACCTCAAAATATTTTACTAGTGTAGGTATGACTCAGAAAGAGTTGAGTGCTGTATGTTGTAATTAAATTGAAATCTCACCATGTTATGTACTGCTGTGTACATGTCTTTATCTGTAAGACCACCAAAATATCCTCTTCATTGTGTTGGTGGTCTTGTTGGTAAAGACTTGTTGATGGGCATGACAGCATGGTCAAGAAGTTTGCTTTACAAGCACATAGTTTTGTGTTCAATCCCACTGCATGGCACCTTGGGCAAGTGTCTTCTATTATAGCCCCAAGCCACCCAAAGCTTTGCGAGTGGAGTTGGTAGTGGGACCTGAAAGTAGCTAATTACTTGTGTGTGGGTGTGTTTGTATCACCTTGTCTTGGCATTGCCCGATAATTGTAAATGGGGGTCACTGTCATACAAGTAGTGTCATTCTTTTTAATATTCTGCAAAAAACATGCCCGGCCATGGGGGAAATATTGCATTACTTGGTAACAAGTGAGGGTTAGCAATGGGAAGGGCATCCGGCTAAAGAAGTTCTGTTTTGATAAACTCCATGTGACCCTTATAAGCATGGGAAGATGGATGTTGAAATGATGAAATTTAAAACTCCCAAATAAATTTTATAGTACAGATTTTTAATATATTGTACACATCAAAATGGAATTTTAATTAAAATAGTGTTTGATTATAAGATGTAATTTAACCTTTTGTAGCCTTCCATTGCTAACGCCACCAACATCGACACACTGATTGCTGGACAACAGAAAGAAGAAATTGCTATTCCACCTGAGACGTTTCAAGATAAAGTATTTTTCATATTCAATAATCTTTCCATGTCGAATATGGTCCAAAAGGTAAGTTTTTTTTTTTTTTTTTCCTTTTCTATACCGACCCACTAGAGACTCCCTTTGGTTTTGGGGATAAAAATTTCCAGTTTTAAAGTGATCTAGATTAAACCCTTCCTTTAAAATTTTATGCTAATTTACATCTTAAATACCAGTTAAATAACAAGGTTATTTTCCTAAATTCTTCATTATTTTCAAAATTGATTAAAACAAAGGCAGAATATTTCAATAGAAACATGGTAACAAAGTCATTAAACTATAAATGTTTTAAAAATTGCCCTTTTTTCTTATTACTAGGCAGAAGAATTGCAAGAACATGCTACAGAGGAATATGTACCTTGGATTGCTATGTATATGGTTATGAAGAGGGCCAGTATTGAACCAAACTTCCATGTTTTGTATGCCAACTTTGTAGATGTTCTCCAGATAAATAATTTTTATTCTATGGTGCTGAAAGAAACTTTCAGAAATATCAAGGTAATATATGGAATATTAAACTTATTTTAAAATGTATACATGATGTGATAAATGAATTTATTTTTGAAATTAGAATTTAATTGTATGGTTAAAGATTTCCTGGTTAAAGATTTTTTTTTTACCTGTGCTACATTGCAAGAACATGCCATAGAGCAAGTATGTACCTTGGATTGCTATGTATATAGTTATGAAGAGAGCCATTCTTTTAATTCAAAAAAAATTTTGAAATGAAATCTCAAGCTGAATGAGAACTATTGCAAATATTGTATTTTATTTTTATGGAATAAACTTCTAATTGTAGGTACTATTGCGAAGTGATAAAGGAGTGGCAAACTTTTCTGATAGATCTCTCTTGAAGAATTTGGGACATTGGCTAGGAATGCTTACTTTGGCAAAAAACAAGCCCATTTTACAGATTGTACGTATTCAACATAATTTTTTTTTTTTTTTTGATATTTTTATGAACAAGGTAAAATAGAATGATTATTTGTTAAATTGGTTAATAAATCAATTTTGTTTTTTTTATTTTAGGATATTGATTTGAAAGCTCTACTTTATGAAGCTTATAATAAGGGAGCGCAAGAGCTACTCTATGTTGTCCCATTTACTGCCAAAGTCCTGCAGTCTTGTGCCAAAAGCAAGGTATGTAGTTTTGAACCGACTCAATCGGTCTTCTTAATTATGTAAATTATTATAAGCTTGAGTTATATTTTCAAATGTAGTGTTGGATCCAGTCCCACTGCATAGCAACTATAGTCCTCGGCTGACCAAAGTCTTGTGAGCAGATTTAGTAGATGGAAACTGAAAGAAGCTTGTGTGTGTGTTGGTTGTAAATGAACATCATCATACATGTGAGGTTATCCCTCTCCAGTTTTCAGTGAAAAACATAGTTATGGGGAAAGTATTATCTTGGTTTTAAAAACTGATGGTTAGCAGCAGTAAGAGCATCAGACTGTACAAAATCCATCTTATCAAATTACGTTTGATTCATGCAAGCTTGGTAAAGTGGCCATTAAATGATGCTGGAAGACCATAACTATGTGTTTTGAAGTATGTTAATTGTTAAGCTTTGTTTTTATTTTAATTTTAACTTCGACAATAATAGCAGCAGTGATAAACTAGGTAGTGAGCTCTCTTCCCTCCCCTCCTCTCCTTTGCGACTTAACCCTCCTCATTATTATGAGATCCTTGTAGGCAATGTTGTGCATCTTATAAAAGACCCCTGTCCCTCTTTCCTTTCTCTCTTTGAATTGTTTCCTCAAGATCTTTTCATGTGTACACTAATTATAAATTTTAGTCTACAAGATTAAATCTCTTTGAAATAAATGAGCTAGTTTTAATGCAGTTGAAATACATTTTTAAAAATTGCGAGATGAAAGCTGTATTTTATTTTATTCATTTATTTCAGGTTTTCAAACCACCAAACCCTTGGACAATGGCAGGTATGAATGTTTTGGCTGAATTGCATCAGGAACAAGAACTGAAATTAAACCTAAAGTTTGAGATTGAGGTTTTATGCAAGAATTTACAGTTAGATGTTTCAGTAAGTTGCCTATTTTAAAGAATTGGTGGTTTATTATGCAGATATGAATTAAGTTACATAACTGAATTTTTCCGTTTTTGTTCATTTCTCTTCTTTTTGTAGGAACTAAAAGCTACGAGTTACTTGAAAGATTTAAGTCGATTAAGTACCATTGAAAATCAGCTGTCTGCTCCAGTTAAACCACCTCCATCAGGAACTCCTCAGCAGGATGATATGTCTGTAGCTGTTGTAAGTGCTAGTACTCCAACTGTAATATCAACACCAACTACAACTATTGCTAATGCTATACCAATACCACAGCAACCTCAATTTAGGTACCAAGATATTACCAACCTAGCGTCTGGAATTAGTCACCAGATTGTTATCAATGAACAGGTAAGCTTAACTTTTTAATTAAATCTGTGGTTATGAAGTTTGCCATGCTGGAGCAGTGCCTTCAAGGAGTTGGAGTAGATTGACTCCCAATACTTGCTTTTTTTTTTTTTGTCTGGTGCTTGTTCCATCGGACTTTCTTGCCAAACATCTGGGTTGCAGGGATGTAAACAAACCAACACCAGTTGGTGGTGAGACATACGCACGCATACACATACTACTGAAGCCTTGTGGGTGAATTTGGTACATGGAAACTGAAAGAAGCCCATCGTACGCGTGTGTATGTTTGCTACTGTCTACTTGCCTTCACATTGCATGATTGGTTGTAAATGAATGTTGCTGTCATACAAGTGGTTCCTTCCTTCCCAATCTTCTGTGAAAACGTGTCTGGTCATGAGGAAATATTACGTCACTTGGAAATTGGTGGGGGGTTGGTGACTGGAAGGGTAGCCAGCCCTAGAAAATCTGCCTCAACCAGTTTCATTCTACCCATGCAAGCATAGAAAAGAAAATGTAATGATACTTTGTGAGAATATGCTAAGTGGAATTAGGAAGTAATTTCAATGTAAAATGGTAAGCCATTTTGGTTACATTTTCCAATAAGATATATGAATATCTTTCTTTTCTTTTCTTTTATTTTCAGATTTTGTTGTTCCATAATCATCAGAGTCTAAAGCAGTGTGTCCGTCCTGCCATTGAAAGAGCTATTCATGAACTTCTTCCACCTGTTGTTGATAGGTCAATAAAAATTGCTCTTACAACATGTGAACAAATAACCAAAAAGGTAAATTTTCTGTAATAATGATGCAAATACAAGGTGGGCCAAGTCATGCACAAATTAAGTTCAATACTACTACTACTACTACTGCCACATGTACACACACATGTACACACACACACACACACACACACACACACACACACACAGAGGTGCCATTTAAAAAGTATCTAATACACTCTGTAAAGTAGTTAGAAAGGGTATCCAGCCATAGAAATCATGCCGAAGCTGACAGAGCTTAGCACAATCCTCTGTTATCAGCTTCTGTCAAACCATCCAACTCGTTCCAGCTTGGGAAAACAGATATTGAATGATGTCAGGTTGCATTGTTCTAATGTTTACATGTGCACTATGTTTCTAGGGTGTTAGCTGTCATGTGATGGGCAACTTTTGAAGTATCAAGTATCACAGTATCACATGGCATCATCATTTAATGTCCATTCTCCATGTTGGCATAATTTGGACGTTTTGACGAGAGCTGCACCAGGTTGCAATCTGGTTTGGCTTTGGTTTCTACTGTTGGATGCCTTTCCTAATGCCAACCACTTACAGTCTATGCTGAGTGTTTTTTATGTGGCACCAGCATGGGGCTCTTGCAGGCCAATCCTCTTCAGCAGAGGGAGTAGCATTACCACTTTTTTCTGCTTGTATAGGATGATGAAAGGAATACAAATTTTCAAGAGAAAAATATTTATTACCTTAAATCTTTGGCATTTAACTGGCCATATCCTGGACAATCACATCATCGAAATATCTTAACTATGAAATAATGCATAATTAATTCAAAATAATGTGAATGCTAAATGATTAAAATAAGGGGAATAAAATTCTCATTTGTGTAACTGCTCTGTTATTTACTCTCTCTGTTCTCCTCTGTTCTAATGATACATTCTTTCACAGTCTGTGTGTTTGTATGTAGCATATCTTCATTGCCTGCCACCAAGCCTAGTATGTGCACTCATCCTGGCACCTCTCATGTTAAATGATTTCTCTAGACACGCTTCCAATGTATACAAGAAAGAGTAGAGATACAATCAACCAACCAACATTTATATTGGCTTATTAGAGATATATGGTGTTATGTTACTATCAATCATGATGCTCCACTGTTGTGTGTGCGCGCGTGCACACACACACACACACACACACACACACACACACACACACACACACACACACACACACACACACACAATGGGTCCAGGCTTGGCTGTATAATTAAGAAGTTTGCCTCTCAGTCACATGGTTTCAGGTTTAGTTCTATTGTGTGGCACCTTGGGCAAGTGTTTTTTAATATAGCCCCATACCAACTAAAGCCTTGTGAGTAGATTTGGTAGATGAAAAATGAAAGAAGCCTGTCATATATGTATACATGTGTATGTGTGTTTGCATGCGTGCATGCATGTTTGTGTATCTTTGTTTTGACATTGTATGACAGTTTCGTCATTTCCGCTATTCTGTGAAAAAAACCTGTCTTGCCATGGGGAAATATTACCTTGCTTCGAAACGGGTAAGGGTTTGGTGATGGGAATGGCATTCATTCACAGAGTATCTTCCTCAAATACTCTCTGACCTATGCAAGCATGGGAAAATGGATCTTAAAACAACGGTTATATATGTTCTGAAGAAATTTAGTAGGGTGCAATTATTTATAGGATTTATGTGCTTTTATTTATAGGATTTTGCATTGGATCCTGATGAAAACAGAATGCGTACTGCAGCTCAGAATATGATTTGTAGTATGACAGCAGGATTAACTCTCATCACTTGTCGAGAACCAGTTTTCATGGCCCTCAATAACCATTTGAAACAAGCCTTCTTGAACGTCTTGCGTGTAAGTAATTAATTAGGAATTTAACACAACCACTTTCCAACTTTACTTGAAGATCACTTGTAAATTTGCAAAACTTCAAATGCTTCCTTATCAAATACAATCATATTTTTGAAGTGGTCTCCTTACTATATGTGTTATTGTCTAAAGGGAGGTATTCTCTGTTGATGGAAAGCAACAGCGATTAGATATTCATGTTTGTATCTGCTAGAATGTATTAAGTATGAATAGATATGGTGGTGTTCAGATTCTCGTTGTTCTTGCACCTCATGAATTATCTTTTTATGTCTTCATTCATTTTGGAAATTAAGAATTTGCAAAGATTTAGTGAAACAACTTTTTTTAAGAAAATTTGTATATTAAACTGGTATTTGGAATATTATATAAGATATTCATATAAATTATGGGAAGTTTTAATTTAGATATGAACAGTTTAATATGACGGATGTATTATAAAATCAAAGACGGATGTATTATAAAATCAAAGGCAGTCCTATGCTGTTTATTAAGAGTTAAGATAAACACTGTCATGTCACAAGACATTGTGATTTAGTTTACTATAAATATACAATGACTTTTAGTATATGGAAATTATATGCAGCATACACTGTTATCTCATGCTGTTATGTAGTATGGGATAAAATCTCTAGGTGTATTCTGTAACCCAGTATAGCATTAAAACAAATGACTTATCACTCCAGTAATTAAGTGAACTAGCTACCAATATGTTCTATATGTAAATTGGTCTATCCAATTTATTTAAGCCCTTGGTAATATATTTACCGGTAATCTTTTCATGTACAGTTAAGAGGGTAATGGAGCACTGATGAAACCTTTGCACAGAATTAAGTGTAAACTGCTCTTTTTTGTCCCTGAAAATATATAAAGACAATATGTTTACAACTGTCCATTTACATATGGTACTGGCTAAAATCTAGAAATATGTTTTGTATTAGTTATAAGAATACAAGAATCTTTATTGGAAAGTATATACAAAATTCTTTTCTATTTTTATCATATTCATGTTTTTCCTCATATGCTGAAATGTTTCTTGTACTTTCTTGGGCTTCTGTTGGCTCTTTGAAACTACTACCCTGAGCTACTACAATATATCCTGGCATTCAGATTTTGGTGGATATGTGGGTTTCTAACGATGCTATGGCAAAAATACTTGGAAAGCTCAGTTGTAAAATGCGTAGCTTAAACCTTTTATTACCATGTCTGTTGAAATACACTACCTTTGTTTCAATTAATTTTGAAAATAATGAATTTAGTAAAGTAACTTTGTTAATTAATGTTTGGAACATAAATTGATAGAAAATTTTGATGAAAGGCTTTCATTGAGATAATATTAAACAGAAAGTTTATATTGTTGAACCTCAGGAGGGTTGGCATCAAATAATCCGTTAATGAATTCTTTAGGTTACAAATGTAGAAGTTGAAGAAAAATCTTATCTTGCAAATGATAGTTTGATGTAAATATCATTTGAGGCTAATCCAGTATTCATTAATGTTAGAATTCAAATATTTAACTTCCCTTAGCTACTGAAAGCTTCCATATTGAATTTTGAAACTTCAGAATTAAATATAGGTGTTTTGAATAAAGTTAGATTAAAAGATGTTTTTGATGAATCATATAACCAAGGTATTTAATAATTGTTTTATTAAATCCACTCAGTTATTTGCGTAACTTTTAAATTATTTTATATGTGTAAAAGGTTTTATAGCAGCTTTTTCAATGATTTACTTAGATTTATAACTGATATATTTTTTAGTATACTGTCTTCTCTTTTCATAGAATGCTAGTATAACTCAAAAAGAACTTGTTGACCAAGCAGTAACTCAGTTGGCTCAGGACAATACAGAACTTGCATCAGCTATTATACAGAAAAGTGCAGTTGAAAAAGCTCTTCCAGAAATGGACCGACGTCTTTCTACTGTGAGTATAATAAACTGGAATTAAAAATGTGAATGAATAGAAGTATTTCTAATAAATTTTGTGTAGTCATATCATGTTTAATGTTGAATTACCTGTGTACAAACTTGCGGCTACTGGTGCAGTCTTGCCTGCATCTGCATCTGGTGTCAGCACAGGTGTGACTGTGTGGTTAAGAAGCTTGCTTCCCAATAATGTGGTTTTGGATTTGATCCCATTTTGCAATCAAAGCTTTGCAGGTAGATTTGATAGATGGAAACTGGAAAAGGTCTTGTGTATGTGCATGTGTGTGCTCTCGACTTGCTGCCCATTTCCAATATTCCATGAAAATAGTTTTGTCCAAGGGGAAATATTACATTGCTTGGGAAAGGGTGAGGGTTGGTGACAGGAAGGGGACCTGGCCACAGAAAATTTGCCTCAATGAATTGTCTGACCTATGCAAGCATGAAAATGGTGAACATTCAAACATAAACACTTCGCTAGATTGTTTGAAAATGAGAAAATTTAAAGGCAAAAGTCTGATTCAGCTCAAACTAATATTGCTAGTATGTAAATTCATTCTTGCATTTATCTGATTTTTAGATTGGCAGATATTTTATGTTGAAAAAAATTTTTTCTTTTTTAGTTTTTATTATATTTCTCTTCAATTTAGTTCATTTATTGAAAGGCTACTTCTTAAATTTTAGGAATTTGAACTCCGACGCCATGCACGTGGTGAAGGTCGTCGTTATTGTGATCCAGTAGTCCTTACTTACCAAGCTGAAAGGATGCCTGAGCAAATACGATTACGTGTAAGTAATAGTGTGTTTCTGCTTATGTGATTTCTGTTCTTGTTATTTTACATAGAAGGCCTTCTTGTTGCAAACTGTTTATATAATTTGAAATCTATTTTCCACAAAAGGTTGGTGGTGTCACTCCAGTACAAGTAGCAGTCTATGATGAATTTGCACGCAACATACCTGGCTTCTTACCAATAAATGAAACCAGAGTACCATCTGGCATAATAACAAAGGCACTTCCCCCTGTAAGAATATTTTAATTTTAGTTCAAGCTTTTTTCTTATAATACAGTTCTATATTTAAGAGATGAGAAATTATATACATTATTTACATTTGACGGATATCCGTCAAATGTAAATAATGTGCTTTTTTCTAATACCTTACATTATGCAAATTTTGGGTTGCTTTTTTTATTTTCTCTTATGTTAATATTTATAATTTTCGTTTCTTTTATACATTAAATATTTGACTAAAATTCTTCATAGTGGTGCCCCTGCATGGTCACACTATAATGACTGAAACAAGAGAAAGATGAGATATATATAATAGTAGATAAAGCAATAAGATAGTGAAGTAGGTAAAGCCATAGATAATATCCTGTAGAATATTGGCTTTCCTCAGTCAAATCATCCAACCCATGCTAGCATGGAAAACGGACGTTAAACAATGATGATGATGATTTTATGAAAATATGTTGAAGATTGGGGTTTTTTAAGCCAATATTTTACAGGCTATTGTTTGTTGTTGACACTCCATCGCTTGCGACGTCGAGGGTTCAAGTTGATCCGATCAACGGAACAGCCTGCTCGTGAAATTAACGTGCAAGTGACTGAGCACTCCACAGACACGTGTACCCTTAACGTAGTTCTCGGGGATATTCAGCGTGACACAGTGTGACAAGGCTGACCCTTTGAATTACAGGCACAACAGAAACAGGAAGTAAGAGTGAGAGAAAGTTGTGGTGAAAGAGTAGAGCAGGGTTCGCCACCGTCCCCTGCCGGAGCCTCGTGGAGCTTTAGGTGTTTTTGCTCAATAAACACTCACAACGCCCGGTCTGGGAATCGAAACCATGATCCTATGACAGCGAGTCCGCTACCCTAACCACTGGGCCATTGCGCCTCCACACAGGCTATTATAGTTTTATCTACATCCAGTTTCGCCATGAAAGAAACAAAGAAAATTATCCTCTTAGTTTATAGATTCTTATAATGTCAATAAATGTCTTAGAATTTTCGCTGGTAAGAACAAAATTTCTAAAATAGATGAATGTTGCTGTCATACAAGTAGTTCCTTCATTTCCAATCTTCTGTGAAGCTTCATCTACCTTGAGTTCTACCGAAAACATAATCTATTTCAATTCTCTTCATCAACCTTAATATCTGTTTTTCATGCTGGCATGGGTTGGACAGTTTGAACCAGAGCTCAGCAGGTTCGTTTGATTTGGCATGGTTTCTATGTCTGGATGCCCGCCCTTTCTAACAGCAACCACTTTACAGTGTGTGCTGGGTGCTTTTAACATGGCGCGGCACTGGCACAGGACTCTTGCAGGCCAATCCTCTTCGCCAGCGGGAGCAGCCTTGATGCTTTTATGTAGGATGGGTCTTCTTGAGTATAATAAAGCATCAGGTAGAATTTTTATAATGGAGTGGTTAGTAATTGGAAGGTCATCCAGCTATAGAAACAATGCCAAATCAGATTGGAACCTGGTGCACTCTCCAGCTTACCAGTTTCATTCAAACTGTTTAGCCCATGCCAGCATGGAAAGCAGACACTAAATGATGGTTATGATGTAAGCATATACACACACACACACATACACACATAATTTACGTTTAGGCTGCTTGACAATAGCTTAGCTGGCCAAAACTTTAAAGTCACTGTCAACAACATCCTTGTATAAGAATGATAAATTTGTACTCTACAAAAATATTGAGTAACCTATCAGCTTAATGTTAAATGTTATTTATTATAACTGAACATAAAAACAATTATTAATATAATTTATACATTTGTTTTGTTTTCATTATAGAGCTATCCAGATGGTATGAGCCAAGTATTTGACAAAGTCATTCGTGACATTGAGCAGAATTGCCAGCAACTGTTAAACAGTGTGACCTCTACCCACCTAGGTTTACAGTTGCAAGGAGTCATTGATGCTATTCTTGTTGCCAGAACTAATAGAGATGTACCATCATCATCTGCTCTCGTCCAAAAGGTGATGAAATTTTTTTTTCTTCTTTTTTTACTTTTACAAAATGTACTTTTTTGCTTTTTATCTTGAGCAATTCTGTAAATATAAGCCTATAATAACTTTTTGTTTGATTGTTTTAGGTTGTCGAGGCACTTGTTGAACATTACAGCAGCAGCATGGCCGATCAAGACATGATGAGATTCTGTGAATGTTGCTTGCATGTCCTCAAAGGACTTAGTGACATCAGAGTTTTTGGTCCCCAATGGACAATGAAACAAGTTACTAGGTTTAGTATTTTCTTTAAATTATCTTTGTAACTTTTATTTTATTTTTTCCATAATCATCATCATCGTCATCATTTAGCCTCTGTTGTCTGTGCTGGCATGGGTTGGACAGTTTGACCAGAGCTGAGGGGCTGCACCAGACTCAAGTCTGATTTGGCATGGTTTCTATGACTAGATGCCCTTCCTAATGCCAACCACTCTGAGAATGTCATGGGTGCCTTTATGTGCCACTGGCGCAGGTGCCAGTTGTATGACAGCAGTGTCTGTCACGACTACGATTTCACTTCTCTTGATGGGTCTTCTTCTCAAGCACAGCAATGATTGTTAGACATTTGTTGGTTTTGAATTAATCATACATTATCGTGTAGCTTTGAGATTTCGATGATGAAATTGTTTATCTTATGACATTGTAGGATAGGTGTGGTAGGCAGAATCTGGATGGTTTGAGCATAAAAACTGGTAGAATATTTGGGTTGCATATGGCTGGTTTAAATGAAATTGTGTTTAATGCTTACTCTGACACCACAATCTTTTATTCCTTTTTCCAGCTCCACATGTATTACTCTCACTCACACTTATATCATGCAAGGTAGTTGTTTATTTCCTCTACAGCAAGAAACTCATTCCTGTTCGTTTTCATACCTTACTGTCAAGCCCAAGTATAAAGCCACTTCCCTCTCTTTTATAGTCCCTCTTAGTCGAGAGGGTGGGGTGGGGTCTTAGTCTTGTGAGTTATGTAGTAATCTTACTGGTGCTGGCACCAGGAAACAATAGACACCCCTTACACTCCGTAAGTGGTTGGTGTTAGGAATGGTGACCAGATGTAGAAGTCAGGCCATAGCAGATATTAGAGTACAACACTATCCTTTATCTTGTTTGATCCTGTTGAAATATCCAGCCCATACTTGCATGGAAGATGGATGTTGAATGATGATGATATGCCATTAGCCATTTAATTTTTTTTTTTTAAATGCAAAAATATGAGGTCAGTCGGAGGTTTATTTATATATCACCTTTTAAGGTCCAACTTAGGATCTAAAGAGTCCAAGGACTGAATCCTGTTCCAATTTACACACACACTATATATATATATATATATATATATATATATAATATATGATTGAAATTCTCCTTACTTTCTACTGTCTATAAATCATATGGTAGCAAAAATGAGATTATTAGACCTGACATTTTCACTCTTTGAACATTTTCATTTGTTTAGAAACAGCTATTTTATAATTTTTTTTTGTTTAAACACACATTTAAAATTGTCATAAAGTGTATGCTAGTTTACTTTCTTATTCTATAATTTACACCGCACTTTTTCTTTTAAAATTTCAGATCTGTTTTTGACTGCAGGGAAGAAATAAAATATAATTTAGATGCCTTTGAGCAGCTGCTGAAAAACCATTTCCTCAATATTCAGCAGTTTGATATGTACCTTGCCCAAGTATGTCATTGTATGTTTTTATTTTAGTAGTTTGTAGTCACTCATCTGGTGTCTACTTATATGAAATACTTGTTTAAGATTTAGGTCCTTGAAAATAATCCCTTGTTCTTTAAGTTGGGAAAATAAAATGACTTACTATGAAGTAGCTGTAGATTGTTCTAGCATTTTGTAACTTGAGCCAAGGCTTCATTTTTCTCAAGAATAAGTAATTAGAATTCATTTGTTAAATTCTATTTGAATTCAGTGTTCTCATACCGAACTAGTATCTTCGGAAAAAAAGTAAATACAAATACATTACACTGAAAATCTTTAAATGGTATTTGAGTAATAAGTTTTTTTTTTCTTTTCTCCCCAAACCAGCAAATTGATAATGGAATAAATTACATTGTAATGGTCTTTGCTATTGCCTTGGTACAAAAATTTGTCATTGATGATAAAGCAAGTGGTCTTGTCACTGAGGTAAGTTTGTACTAATTTCACCAAAGAATTGATATATCCCCCACCCATCCCCCAAACAAAAGAAAAAAAAACTTGGGTACAGGTGGGCTGTATGGTTTGAGAAGTTTGCTTCCCAACCACCTGGATTTGGGATTCAGTCCTACTGTGCGGCGCCTTGGGCAAGTCTCTTCTGCCATGATCCTGAGCTGATCCAAACCTTTTAAGTGGATTTGGTTGACAGAAATTGAAGAAGCTCATATATGTGTGTTTGTTCCCTTGTCTTGAGATTACATGATAATCATAAATGAATGTCACTGTCCCACAGGTAATGCCAGTCATTTGCAATAGTCTGTGGAAAAAAGTCTAGCCAAAAGTAAATAATTACCTTGGTTGGAAACAGGTGAAGGTTGGTGACAGGATGGGCATCCAGCTGATGAAACTCTGCCTCAGACTGTCCAACCCATGCCAGCATAGAAAAGTGGACGTCAAAGTGTAAATTTTCCTTTTCCATTTTTAGATTAATTTTTTTTCTTTCATAAGCAGTAAAGCTAGTTTTAGTATACAAGCTTAAACCTTTTTTAATTATAATTTATTTCTAAAATACATTATCTTTCTTAGCTGTTAGTCTTACAAAAATCTCTTTTACAGGCTGACCTTCATAACACTATTGAAGTGTTATTGAGGATACATTCTCGTTCGAGACCTTCTCCTGATGGGTTAGTGATTTATTATTATTTTCTCTCTCTCTCTCTCAAAACCTAAATTTTCCTCTTTTTTTCTTTTTTTTCTTTAACTTTTGCAATTTATGCACATGTGGCCATATGGTTAGTAGCTTGCTTCCCAAAAGCCTTGTGAGTGGATTTAGTAGACAGAACTGAAAGAAGCTTGTGTGCACTTATTGCTTACCAAATAAAGTTGTAAATGCTACTTGCTCTTTCTATACAGACTGTAGAAGTTGCATATACACCCTCTGACAGACATTAACACATTCACAGTCAACACTGGAGTTTTCCAAGAGGACACCTTAGCTTCTTTCTTTTTCATTATAGTCTTGGTTTGTGTAGTATGGTATGCAATTGTATCTGAACTCGGCATAACTTTCCCTGCTAAGGTGGATGTCATTTACTATCGCACCTCACTGACTTTGTAGATGATACTGCACTTGTCTCGTATGCAATCACAAATGCTCGAACTTTCCTCACGAACCTGGAATCTGTTGTTATTGAAGTCCATCTCTCAATAAACTGCTCAAAAACTAAGACCATAATTGTTAGTGGAAATGCTGGTAGGGTAATCTTAAACTTTCATTAGGGCCCATTAAGTCAGTTTCTGGTTTCTGCTATCTGAGTTCTCTTATTTTCTCTACCAGCACAAGATGGTCTGCATCTGACATGCTGTGAAAAAATTTAAAACACATCAGAGCTGTCATCAGACCTAAAACTACGCTTGTTTCATGCTACACAGTAGAATCTGTTCTGCTCTATTGTTCTGAATGCTGATCTCTTGTGTGGCCTAACAGCCATTCCTGGACAGTATATACACTTGCCTTCTATGCAAGGCTTTTAACATGTCTTATGCTGTTAATGTATCAAACAAGTTACTATACGGATTTTTACCATCTGTCAGCCAGACTCGATCAAAGACTTCTAAAATTTGTAGGCTATTATTTTTGTTGAACAAATCAACCTGTCACTGCACTTTTTTCTGTCTATAACTCCATGGGGCATTCTAATCTGCTGGTCAGGTCTGCATGGTGTATTTATTTATTTATGTGTTTCAGCCAAGTGGCTGCGGTCATGCTGGTGCACCACCGTGTATGTCTATGAATTTATGCTATGTGGCCTCGGGACTGCACTGTCTCACAGTTGGCACATTCAATGTCATCTCACAGCCTAGAAGGAAATTTGCTTGCAAGTTGGAGTCCTGTTTAGGTTATGTGACGTAGCCTAAAAGAAGTGTCTGTGTTTGTTCACATCCCCATGACTTAAAAGTTCGACAAAATGGACTGATAGAATGAGTTGTAGATTTTAAAACAAAGATAAGTACTGGGATCAATCTATTCAATTAAACCCTTCAACGTTGTGCCCCAGTATGGTCATGGTTCAAACACTGGTACAAGTCGAGATACTCTTTGTCTAATAACTAGTTTTGGACCCCAAAGGGCAATGAAATACAACTCCCTACTTTTTATTCTCGTACATGTTTCACCATACTTGAGTAGCTCTTTGTGTATTCATTAAGGACATTCACGAAAATATTTTTTTGTTTCCTTGTTAATAGATTGGCACATTTGGTGGAATGCTTGCGGAACAATGGTGACTGTGTCTTGCTGGATAGAGCCCCTGGAGGTCCTACTTCAATGATGCAATCAGGGATTAGTCAGGCAAGAGAATATGATGATCCCCCTTGGCTACATGAAAAAACAGAGAATTTACTGAGAGAATGGGTGAATATGTTTCATTCTGCGGCTGCAGGAAGAGACAGTACAAAAGCCTTCACTGCATTTGTTCAACAGGTAAATATATTTTTTCTTTTTTTCCTTTTTATTTGATTCTCAGAGTGTAAGTATCTTGAGAGAAAAGCTGAACATTAGAAGCATCAGTTGTGGTGTGCAAGAGAGACTATTGCGCTGGTATGGACATGTGGTGAGAATGGATGAGGATAGCTGTGTGAAAAAGTGCCACACCCTAACAGTTGAGGGAACCCGTGGAAGAGGTAGGCCCAGGAAGACCTGGGCTGAGGTGGTGAGGCAAGACCTTCGTACATTGGGCCTCACCGAGGCGATGACTACTGACCGAGACCTTTGGAAATGTGCTGTGCATGAGAAGACCCGGCAAGCCAAGTAAGATCGTTGCCAGTGCCCCTGGACTGGCTCTTGTGCGGGTGGCACATGAGATGCACCATTTTGAGCGTGGCCGTTGCCAGTACCGCCTGACTGGCTCCCGTAGGATTTTCGAGTGAGATCGTTGCCAGTGCCCCTGGACTGGCTTGTGTGGGTGGCACATAAAAGACACCATTTCGACTGTGGCCGTTTTCGTGCGGGTGACACGTAAAAGCACCCACTACACTCTCTGAGTGGTTGGCGTTAGGAAGGGCATCCAGCTGTAGAAACTCTGCCAAATTAGATTGGAGCCTGGTGTTGCCATCCGGTTTCACCAGTCCTCAGTCAAATCGTCCAACCCATGCTAGCATGGAAAGCGGACGTTAAACGATGATGATGATTATTATTGTTGTTGTTGTTGTCGTCATTATTATTATTATTATTATCAGATATACTACTCAGCATTTGAAAATCTAATTAACCATCCTTGTGTTTCTTTCTTTTCTTTTTCTAACTTTAGATGCATGTTCAAGGTATACTGAAAACTGATGATTTGATAACAAGATTCTTCCGATTGTGTACAGAAATGTGTGTTGATTTGTGTTATCGAGCTCTTGGAGAACAACTGCTCAACCCAACATCAATTCGAACGAAATGTTTCCAAACACTAGATGCTTTTGTTCGGCTCATTGCCCTCCTTGTTAAACATTCTGGAGATGCTGCAAATACTGTGACTAAAATTAACTTACTTAATAAGGTCAGTTATGTTTTCATGCCTACCTTCATCTTAACAACATATTTGGTTTTTAGATTGGAAACAATAGTTTTGAGTGATAAAATTTGTTGAAGCTAAATTTTTTTGTTTTAGCCAATTTTGCTTTGGTGTGAAAAATTTTCAAAAGAGCTCTTAACTTTGATTTGTAACCTTTAGTAGATGATACCGTCTTTTAAACAATATGTTCATTTTTAAGCTTCACTCTTAAAAAAATTTTACTTTTTCTAGTGATTAATCGAAGTTCGTATTTGAGGTTGAGCATTGAATGATTTCTGGCTCTTACGAAATTGCTTATATAAATAATTAAAACTGTTTAATAAATTTCACGATTCAAAATTGTAAATAGAAGATTGAGTAGTACATTGGACAAAATACCTTGTGGTACTTAGTTACATTGTAATCAACTTAGTCTGAAAATTCTGTTCTTCAATATGGCCACAGTTCTATGACTGGACCAATGACAGAATATTTTTAATTGAATTGATATATTTGAAAAAGAAGATTACTATTTAAAATAAAGGAGATTATGCCTAAATTTGATTAATTCTCAAGTTAAGTGTATTTATTAACTCTTTTAGTATATTCCTATTGAAATACACTGCTTTTGTTTTAACTAATTTTGAAAAGAGCAAAGAATTTAGAAATTCTGGAACATAAATTTACTTAGAATTTTCAAAGAAAATATTAATTTAAATCACTTTAAAACATATAGTTTGTATTCCAGGACCAGTGGTAGTCTTGGGTAAGTTGATATCAAAAGGGTTAGAGAAAATTTACTCAAGTTATTGTTCTTCAACTAAAATATCAGACATATTACATTCATAAAATTTTTAGGAAATCAAGACTAATGATTTTCTTTTGATTCTGTTTCTTTAGGTTCTTGGAATAGTGGCTGGAGTGTTGTTACAGGATCATGAAATTAGGCACACAGAGTTTCAGCAAATGCCGTATCATCGTATTTTCATAATGCTGTTTATAGAATTAAATGCTCCTGAACCTATTCTTGAGGCTATCAACTTTCAGGTCCTTACAGCATTTTGGTAAGTCTTCATTTGGTTTTGTAGAACTTGAAATGAAATATTGGTCAGTATGACAATTACAGAAATGTTTGCACTATTCTAATACAAGTTGTACAGAAAAGGTGCAGCCAGTAGTGATTCATAAATGAGTGCTACTTAATTACATTGTAGCAAGCTTTTGCTAATTGTTTTTAGGTACCAACATAGTTGTGAGCAGACAGATACTTTTATCTCCACTTTACCTTTGATCTAGTGAAAATCCAGGATGTGACATTTAGAGGGAGAGAGGTCGATACCAGCAGTCAGCTGGTGTTCATTTACAACTTAACATGTAAGGAAAATGCTGCCTGGGCCAAGAATTGAACCCATGATCTTAGCCAAACCCCCTAATCATTCGGCTGCCCACCTTCGTATCAGTATAAGTTGTAATGTGTAGACAAAAGAGTGGACTATAGACTTATATATGCTTGCATGTATATATTTTTATTGAAAGGGGATTTAATCAATTGTAGCAATAGACATTTTTTTCTGATTTCATTGAATGCCTTACTCAAGAATTAACACAAAACGAAACTGGAGATAGTAAAAAGCAAGAAACTAGTCAGCTGTTCTTAATTCTCAACAGAATGCTAGCTTTAATAAACCATTTAATGCCTATTTTAGAGCTTTTTTTTTTAAAGCAAGAAAAGAATAGGTAGATTAGCAAGATTTCAACCATTTTACAGTGCTCTTTAACAAGAGCAGTTCGAGTTTCTGACCAAGCTAATTCATGTACCTGTGAAAGTTGGTCTCTGTATTTTTTGGTATGTGTATTTTTATTTCCAGATTAAAGGTATTCTAAACAGCCATTTTTTTCTTCTTTTTTTTTCTCTAGCAATACATTCCACATTCTTAGACCTGCACGAGCACCTGGTTTTGCATTCGCTTGGCTGGAATTGATCTCTCATCGTGTATTCATTGGAAGAATGCTTGCCCTAACACCACAACAGCGAGTAAGTACAATTATTTATACAGATACAAATTTTACTTGTAGTTTATGAAACATGTTCATTAATACTGATGGCACTGTCTACAAAGTACAATAGCCTGTAGGCTTATCTTCAAAATAGTTTTTGGTTAATTATTGAACATGAAATTCAGTGTTCATTATCCTTGCTAATGACACAATTTTGAATTTGATTTATTTAATTGGGGAAAAACAATATTTTTGATAAGAAACTTGATGAGACCTCTTCATGCTAGTGTGTGTGTCTGTGTGCATACAATAATGTAAAAATGGTAAAAGTAATTTTGGATTTACTGTAAACTGAATGAAACTGGTGTTAACATTTCTGTTGTACAAGAGCTATATACTTGGGCTGTCCCTTGGGTGTTCTACAAATTCATTCTACATCTCTTTATTCAAGATATTAATGCAGTATTAAATTCTACTACATTAAAGATTTCTTCTAGTCCTTTGGTATTGTTTGCCAAATGAATAATTTTTTTTTTAATCACCCAAACAATATCTTTTGATTTGAGTGAAAAGTAACTGGAAGATGATAGTGTTACAAAAGTGTACAATGTTCAATATCTGGAAGGATAAAAATATGGAAAAGCATTAATGGTTGTATTCTTAAAATTTTATCACTGTTGCTGTGTTGGCAGTCTTGTGATCAATGCATTTAGTTTGGGGATTCTTTAAAATTGCTAAATCAGCAGAAATAATCTTGAAATGTCAGCTTAAACTCAATGTTTCAGTACATGTTAGGGGAGACTGCCTACAAAAATAGGCAAAAAATGACAGCTTGTGGTTTAGTAACATTTGGATTATATGAACTAACTTTATGGTTATATTCCTTTGCCTTTGTTTTAAAGGGTAGTGAAATATGGGCAAACAATAAATAACCAGTCTATGTATTTAGATTGGTGTATCTTTATTTCTAAGTTCAAAACTTCACACTTTGACCGGATATGTAAAGGTTGATTAGCCCTTTTGAAACTAACCCACCTGAGACCACCCCTAGTTCTATGATATTAATTTCCACTTTTAACCCTTTACCTTCTGGATTACTCTGTCAAATATAATGCTTATTTATTGACATGCATTATTTCATAACTTCAAGATTTCAATAATGTAATTGTTTATTTTCACTATGGCATTGTAAAGTAGGTGAGAGGGGCCAGATCTGGCCAATTTGAACATAAAACAAGAAGAATATTTGGGTCAGAGTGGCTGGTTTAACCCTTTAGCATTTAAACCAGCCATATCTGGCAAAGATATTCTACTTGTTTTACACTAAAACCAGCCAGGTCTGACCTCTCACATTTGTCCTACAATGTCATTCTAAGACTATGCAATCATCATTGAAATTTCAAAGCTATAAGATAAAGTATGATTAATCCAAAGCAATGTGAATAAATAGCTATTACGTTTGGCAGAACTGAATGTTAAAGTAAAACCTTCCATCAAAATCTTATGTTAATTTATGTTTCCAAACTCCTGCTTAAAAACATGTTATATTCAATAAATCTTTCATTATTTTTGAACTTCATTGAAACACAGGCTGTACAATTTTGAAAGAAATATGGTAACAAAAGGATTAAATCTGCTACACTTAAAAAAAAAATTTTGTAGTAAATATAAAATACATGACTTGAGTTTTTTTTAAAGAAATTTTGTTTCCTAGTTAATAACTGAACTCTTCATTTTCTGTTTTTAGGGCTGGGGGATGTATGCCCAATTGTTGATTGATCTATTCCGCTATCTTGCTCCGTTCCTTCGCAATGCAGACCTAACTAAACCAACACAATTACTTTACAAGGTAAGCTGTGCATGTTTCGTTTCTCTCTGACTCTTTAGCTCCTGCTGAAGTACGAATATTTCCTCGCTTATACAGCCACGCTCATCAAGCAATTTACTTCATTGTGTGTGTACATTGGAGATCTGTTTAGTGTATTTGCTGCAGGGGCTTCTCTTTGCTTCTCAAAAGAGACTTTTGGAATTTTTTAGTTTCAGTTTTAAAGCTGTCCAGGATTATCTCTCTTCAGTATTTCCCATTGAGGAAGACTAAAGAGCTAGAAATGTACATCTGGGAATCCACTAGAGAGAAGCACTGGGCAGATGTGATGTTTTTACTCCTTTTACAATTAGAGAGAATTGTTTCGCCACAGTAACTGCTATCACCAACATACTTTAACTAAAAGTTTGTTTATTCCTAATCACTGCTTGGGGCTATTATATATATATATATATATATATATATATATAATATAGGTTAGTGTTGCACTTGCAATCTAAAGGTTGTGATTTCAATTCCTAGACAGGGCGTTACATTGTGTTCTTGAGCAAAACACTTCATCTTATGTTGCTCTGCAATCACTTCGACACCTGACAAATGGCACACTGCATCTGTTCAGACACTGTTGATTTGATAGAGAGAGTTAGCTATGTGGCATGAACATTTGATCACTATAAAATCATTTGTGCAGATCATTCTGCAAATGCTGGATGCTCATACATTGTCTTTGACAGGAGTCCATCATATATATATATATATATATATATATATATATATATAGATAAATTTAATAAAAAAATTTTTTTTCACATTTACCTCCTTTTCATTTACCTGCTAAATACATGACAAATTTTAATCAATTTGGATTGTGAATCCTGTGTTTCTGTGTATTTGTTTATGTATGTTTTGGACTTTATTTCATTTAGTTGCTGGCATCTGTTTCATTTCCTAGCTTTCTTCAGACAAATTCCAGTATTTCGTTTTGTTTTATCTTTACGGTACAGCTGTTTCTTTCTATTTTACCTTTTTGATACACCTGTCTTATGTAAATGAAGTTCAACTAATAGATAATCCAGTAATTTGCACAATTTTGTTGTGTACTACTTTAATATTGGCTGATAACTGATTATCTATGCTGATTTAAATTCAAATAATGTTATATTTTGTTGTTGAATTTGCCTGTAATTAGATTCACTTTGAGACAAAAATTATGAAACAGATTTGTAAATTGTGTTGAGAAATAAACTTGGTTGTTTCATGAAACAAGTCTATATTCACAGATATTGTAGAATTTAATTGAAACACATAAGAGGTGTATTTTGGTTAGAAATATAGTAACAAAAGTGTTAAAAAGACAAATATTTACTTGTGCATTCAATTCTGGTTTTGCTGCCAATTTTTTAAATATCTCTTTAATCTTCTTCAAGCATAACCTGATCTTTGTAACTAGATTCTATTTTCTCTTCTTTTCTGGACGATCTTCATTTTGGTAGCAGTTAGCATTGGTGTGCTAGTGTAGCATATTCGGCCATCTAATTAGGTTAATCAACTAACTTTAATGGTTCGAGTGACTTTAAAAGCCTTCATGTGTTCAATATTCTCCAAGGTTTTATCTTGTTTTTAATTACCTTTATCACTTATCTGTTGGCTTGTATCTGTTCCACTGGTTAGTATCCTTTTTTTCTTCTTTTTCTGCTTTCATACTTTGAGTTCACTTAGTTCTCAAGTTGTTTTTTTCCTTGTCATTTACACTGAACATTTGTCTCATTTTCAACCTGCCATTTCTCAAGTCATTTTGCTTTGTACCTAATCAGCATTTTACAAAAGGAATAGGTTATATTCTCTTCCATATAATGTAGGACATTGACCAACTGTCTTTTTCTAAGAATTCTGACCTTGTAGGTACTGTTCAGTTCATTCATTGTATTGACTCATTCAAAACTTCTTTTGCACTGATGGAATTATCATCACTATTTTAATGTCTACTTTTCCATTCTTGCATTATTTGCATGGATTCATCATAGTGGATTTTGTATAGCTGGATGCCATCCTATTGCCAACCTTTATCTGCTTCCAAGTATAGTAATCTTTCTCCTTGGCTGGATAGGTTTTTACGACAGATTGAAAACAATGGACACCGCTTGTATGGCAGTGATGTTTATGTACGACTTTTCACGCAATGTCAAGACGAGGAATAACATAGCATATACATAAAACCTAGTATTTTTTTTTTTATGTCATGTGATTGGTTTTATAAGAATTGTGTGTGTGAGGTGTGGGGCGGGGAGCAGATTGCATAATTCCAGTATTGCTTAAATGTGGATATTATTTTAGCTTTCATTATTAATCGTTAATATCTAGAACAGAATTAAGGCAGTGAGCTGGCAGAATCATTAGCAAGCTGGGCAGAATGCTTAGCAGTATTTCGTCCTTCTTTACGTTCTGAGTTCAAATTCTGCTGAGGTTGATATTTTTTTTCCTTTCATCCCTCCTGAGTTGAGTAAGTACCAGTTTAACACTGGGGTCGATGCTATCAACTTACTCCCTCCCACAAAATGACTGGCTTTGTCAGAATTTGAAACCTAAATCTAGAACAAAACTAGAATTTTACTTTTTTTTTTTTAATGCAAAATATATTCAATTTGTTTCAGTCTTCTCAATATGAAACTTACTATTTTCTAATAGTAGGTTACCTGAATCTTTCAAATCAAACTATTTACATTTTCTTTGGTAAATTTTATTCAGTAAATTTTTAATATTGTCAATTTTAACCTCATAGATATGGTTCGGTCGTTGCTTTCAGGGAATGTTGAGGGCTTTGCTGGTGCTCTTACATGACTTCCCAGAGTTCCTCTGTGATTACCATTATGCATTCTGTGATGCTATTCCACCCAACTGCATACAGATGAGAAATCTCATTCTGAGTGCCTTCCCTCGTAATATGCGAATGCCGGATCCTTTCACACCAAATTTAAAGGTTGATGTACTCCCAGATATTGGCAGACCACCAAGAATCCTCACCAACTTCGCTAATATGATCCAACCAGAGACATTTAAAAAGGTACTTTCAATCACATTTTTTTTCTTTATCATTGTGAAAATTTTGTAATGTCCACTTTTCAGTGCTTGTTGCCAAACCTAATCTGTTCCCAGGCAAGCTAATGTTTCCCCATGGCCTGGCATGTTTTCATGGAAGATTGGGAATAGGGGACACTGTATGACAGAGAGAGAGAGTGTGTGTGTGTGTGTGTGTGTATATATATATATGTCTTTATATTAAATGATAGCCATTATGTAATATCAAGGCAGATATACACAACAGGTATGATAGGCTACTTTTATTCCTCATCTGTCAAATCCATTAACAAGACTTTGATTGGTCTGCGATTGTTGTTGAAGACACTTTCCCAGGGACCATGCAATGGGACTGAATCCAAGACCATGTGTTTGGGAAGTGAATGTCTTAATCGCACAGCCATACCTACACCTGCTACAGCTATGCATGTATGTATAGCTATTTGGAATTTTGCTAATTTCAATTGCTTCAGACAATTTCAGGATAGTGTCATACTATTTCAATCAAATTGTTTTTTCATCATCATTTAATACTTATGTTTCCATGCTTGGATGGATCAAATGGAATTTGTCGAGGCAGATTTCCTGTGGCTGGATGTCTTTCCTATTGCCAACTCTCACTTCTTTCCAAGCAAGGCAATATTTCCCATGGTCAGAATACCAGAAACAAAACATCAGTTCTATGACTGTTCAGGTCAAGACACCTAAACACATGCATGTGTGCACATGTATTTGTGTGTGTATGTATGTGTACACACACTATGATAGGCTTTATTCAGTTGTTATCTACCAAATCCACTTGTAAGGTTTTGGTTAGACTTGAGCTATAGTAGACACTTGTCCACAGGGCTGCACAATGGAACTGACCCTGAGACTACATGTTTGGGAAGCAAACTTAAGCACACAGCCACAAATAGTAAATTCATGTCAGTAAAATACATTCATTGGAATTTAATTTTATTTATTTTCTCTTACAGGATCTTGATTCTTACTTAAAATCAAGATCTCCTGTTACCTTTTTGTCAGACCTTCGGAGCAACTTACAAGTGAGTCTTTTGTTTTTATATTTATAATATTATTTGTAAACATCCAAAAGAATGACAAAAAAAAAAAAAAAGAATAAGTTTCATTTGTATCAATTTAGCTAAGAGGAGTTTAGTTTCATTACAGTAACAACAGAGTACCTGTTTGTAATGCCTGCTCTACAAATATCTTAGTGTTATCTTTACCATGTCATAGAGGAGTTGCTCATGGAATTCACAGGTGTAAATTGTTTTGTTGTCTGTAGCATAATTCTGATGACGTACTTTTCATTGCAGTACTATATGCTATAATATGTGGAGGCGCAATGGCCCAGTGGTTAGGACAGCGAACTCGCTGTCTGAGGGTCACGGTTTTGATTCCCAGACCGGGCGTTGTGTGTGTTTATTGAGCGAAACACCTAAGCTCCACGAGGCTCTGGCAGGGGGTGGTGGCGACCCCTGTTGTACTCTTTCGCCCTAACTTTCTCTCACTCTTTCTTCCTGTTTCTTGAGTAACGCTGCGATGGACTGGCGTCCCGTCCAGCTGGGGGGAACACATACGCAATAGAAACCGGGCCCATGAGCCTGGCTAGGCTTTGAAAGGGCGGCGTTTATCGTTTTTTTACTATATACTATAATAGCAGAATAAGCTGCTGTTAAATAGCTGCTTCAGGTACAAATAGATGTATTTGTATCCATTTAACACATTTGAAAATATACAACCTAATATTTCAGTGTTACTATTTTCTGTAAAAATCTCAGATTTATGTATAATATAAAAACAAAAGATTTAAAAAAAAAATTGAGTATAGTTTTTCAAGATTGATAATAGAAAAATATGAAAACAGTGAAATAAAGGACGAAGACCTCCATAAAATTTGAATAAATAAAATGAACGATCAAAAATTTACTTCCTCTATGCATATATGCAAATAAACAAAAACAAACATGGTATTGATTCATTCCTGTCACTTATACACTTTGCGTAATTTTTGTGTGTTCTTTGACTTTCTGTATGACCTTACCTGGTATCTGTTATGAGCACTGGAAACACTATTTCTATTTTTCAGTTTTTTTTTTTTCCCCTGTGACTTCATGTCTAAATGTGAAACTTCCAAGTTGATGGACTTCATATTTTGCTAATTAATGCTCTTTATTGATAACTGATCTTACTACTTATACACATCAGTATAATTTTCATTTACAATACATGCATTAAAACCCAGACTATATTGTATCTTATCTCTATCATTATATATATATATAATGACAGAGAGAGGGGTAAGCAATTAACCTGCAGAGAAAATATATAGTTATAAAAAAACTTTGGCAGATGTTTTCAAATTTCAGTCCTTGATTGATTATATGCTATTCCAGATTAATATCAGTAGATACCTCTAGTGATTATCTTTCAGATTTCAACTTGTCCCTTTTATTTAAAAAAAAAAAAAAAAAAAAAAACCTTTATCAATACTATTCAGGATTCCTTTTCTGTTTTCACAGTGACACAAACTACTTTAGCATTTCCCTAAGGTTTTAGAAATAAATTCAGAGAAGAGAAACTGTTGCAATAAATATGATGGCCTGAGTAAAACAGAAGTTGCAAGTCTGCTGCCAAAATAGTTATTCAGAAGTGGTCATTTTACTTTCCCATATAGACTAGTCATTGAGTAGATTTGCATTACTGTAGACTTTGATACTTGTATAAATTGTAAAGGCTTTTGTAGCCAGTTGTAGCTTAGCGTGTGAATTATAAGCATTGTAAAAATTATTTCATACTGTTTTTATGAAAGCATGTGAGTTTATCATGTCCAAGATTAATTTTTCAGATGATTTACTGAGTTATTAGTCATCTGGTTTTTCAATTTTCTTGTAAGAAATCAGTGTTTCAATTTCTTTTTTCCCTGTTAAGGTAGGAAACTTACGTGATTTTATTTTTTCATTGTTGTTTCTAGTGTGCCAATTAAATATACTGGTGTTTAGTTTCATTTTACAATTTTATAGAATGAGCTGATATTTAGCCATTTTTGAAAAATTAGTATCCTTTAAATAATATAAACAATAACATTTTTTCTACACATAACTGGTAATTTATAAGAAATAATTTTTTCCTAATTGTCATCCAGTTTTCTATCTAAATCTATTTTGCTATTGAGTAACAAACTAGATATTACTTTCTTGAATTTACTTTCTTATTGCAGTTTTATTTTGAATTTCTTGAATTTTCTAATTAATTTCTTTTTTCTTTTTTTTTTTTCCAGTCAACTGACCCTGGTTCCAAGTACAACATATCTCTAATTAACGCTCTAGTGCTTTATGTTGGCACACAAGCTATAGATTACATCCATAACACTGGTTACAAACCAAGCATGCGAACAATTGCTCATTCCTCACACATGGACATCTTTCAGAACTTGGCTGTTGATCTCGATACCGAAGGCCGGTACTTGTTCCTCACTGCCATAACTAATCAACTGCGCTATCCAAACAGTCATACACACTATTTCAGTTGTACTTTATTGTATCTATTTGTTGAAGCCAATGCAGAAGCTATTCAAGAACAAATAACTAGGTATGCTTTCTCTCTTTAAACATTTCTTTAGTTTTTATTTATATCATCGGCATTTAACATCCATTTCCCATGCTGGCATGGATTGGACAGTTTGAAAGGATCTGGCTAACTGCAGGGCTGCAATAAGGTCTAATGTCAGCTTTGGCATACTTTTTGTGGCCAGATTCCCTTCCTGATACACAACTAACATGTATCACTGTCTTAATTGAATCTAAATGATGTGAATGAAGACTTGAAAATATACCTTTAAATATGAGACTTTATCCCTGTATTTTTTGTTTTTAACTCTTTTTAAATAGTAATCGGAGATAATCTAACCTCTTGGAGTTTCCATTTTTTTTTTTTAAGTCGTAGGCGGCATTTGTACAAAATATATTCTAAATTAAAGTGTTTTAAATTGGTATTGAGCTGCATTAGTAGAATGAAACTGGATTAAAAGTCTTTGATGGTTTCATGTTCTCCATTGATTCACCACTTGAGCACGATCGTTTCCAGCTTTGCCTTACTGGCACTTGTGCTGGTGGCATGTGAACAAAACATTGGACTGACTCCTGTGCAGGTGGCACATAAAAAACACCATTTGAATGTGGCCGTTGCCAGTACTGCTAGACTGGCCCTCGTGCAGGTGGCACGTAAAAAGCACCCACTACACTCTCGGAGTGGTTGGCGTTAGGAAGGGCATCCAGCTGTAGAAACTCTGCCAGATCAGATTGAAGTCTGGTGTAGCCATCCGCTTCACCACTCCCCAATCAAATTGTCCAACCCATGCTAGCATGGAAAGCAGACGTTAAAGGATGATGATGATGAGTATTGTCTTACTAATGTGCACACCTTGTGGTCTCATCGATGATCCTGATAAACATCTCTTCATGAAAAAGTGGAAGAAAATGGGTTTTGTTTCTTATTTCAGGACCTTTGTAAAGCCAGCATCATGAACAAAATCATTGATGCCATGATCAAATACATGCTCACTCCATTCCTTACAAAATTGATAAATCCCAATATCACTTAGATTGCTGGTGTGTGCACATGCCACTAAAATATCGCTAATAATTTTCTCCAAGTCCAAACTTCAAGTTTCCTGCACAGATTACAATAGCTCCTGTTTAAACAACTACATTTTTCTGAATTGCTATTACATATGAATTGAAATTTGATAATATTTGCAGTTATTTGTAGCACAGAACGTTGGATTAAATAATCACTTAAATTTATATTTTTCAAGCTTGAATAAGAGTAGTGACTAAATTTGTTGATTTAATCTCTAATGTCAAGCATCTTCCTTTGTTTTAAATCTACTGGTCAAATGAGTAATATTATAAAAAAAAATTTTTTTAAGTATTGTTGTTATCATTATAACTTAAGATTGCTTTCAATTTAATATTTTGCTTCAGGGTCCTACTTGAAAGACTAATAGTGAATCGCCCTCATCCATGGGGTCTGCTTATAACATTCATTGAACTCATCAAAAACCCCCAGTTCAAGTTCTGGTCTCATGAATTCGTGCGTTGTGCTCCTGAAATTGAAAAGCAAGTATCTTATAGTCATGACTTATTTTGAAGATTGAACCCACTCTGTTTTATCAAGTATTGAATGCTTTATACTGTATGCACCAGTCTCGTTAAACTAGAAATTGATTCAAAACAACTTAATGCAGTATTATTTTTCCTTTAGAATGTTATTTGTTTTGGCTATTAAAAGTGCTCTTCTGAGAAATTTGAATACATATACACACAGTATAATCTGAGTGATGTGGAGGCGCAATGGCCCAGTGGTTAGGGCAGCGGACTCGCGGTCATAGGATCGCGGTTTCGATTCCCAAACTGGGCGTTTTGAGTGTTTATTGAGCGAAAACACCTAAAGCTCCACGAGGCTCCAGCAGGGGATGGTGGTGAACTCTGCTGTACTCTTTCACCACAACTTTCTCTCACTCTTACTCCTGTTTCTGTTGTGCCTGTAATTCAAAGGGTCAGCCTTGTCACACTGTGTCACGCTGAATATCCCTAAGAACTACGTTAAGGGTACACGTGTCTGTGGAGTGCTCAGCCACTTGCACGTTAATTTTATGAGCAGGCTGTTCTGTTGATTGGATCAACTGGAACCCTCGACGTCGTAAGCGACGGAGTGCCAACAACAACAATATGAGTGTGTGTGTGTTTCTGTATTTTGTTTTGCTATATTTTTCATCGATTGTACTCATCTTTTTCAGGTTATTTGAGTCTGTAGCTCGATCTTGTATTCAACCTAAGCAGGCACCCAATATTCGGGAACAAGATGCAACAGATGTACATTAATACAAGCACCACCACCACCACCACCACCCCTCCTTAAAAAAAAACACCAAAGACATAAAAGAATTCTGGTCAATGGCAGTGTTACAGCAGTGTTGCACTTGCAACATTTTTTCTCAATGAAGATTGACTTTAATCAATCTTCTAAACTGTATGAGTGTTGTCATATATCCATTGCCATTGGAATAATTTCTTGGATCAAATTATTACTGTCCCGATTTCTAATCAGGCTTTTTCAACTAACATCCTGTTTTTTTTTTTTTCCTCTCTCTCTTTCTGTCTCTCTCTCTCTCTCTTTTTATATAGATAATTTATTTTAATGTTCATTTATCTTGTACTATAAAGATAATCAAATATTTTTAATAGACTTCCAAAAAGACAGTAATTTTCTTTTATGACCAAATTCTCTTTTGTTAATTTTCCTTATGTACAGTGAATCTATTTTATGTTTTATTCTTGTAGTAAAGACATAGTTTATAAATTCTTGAAAAGATAATAGTGTTTCTACTGGGCCATGCTTCAGCTACTATTAAACATTCATGTCTTGATTTTCTTTTTGTAATATATTTTGAAAATTCTCCATTGGAACTCCTAGACTTACTTTTAACCATGCTTTGGTTAAAAGCAATAAATATTTCTAGCTTGGTCAGTTTATCGACTGAGTTTATTTTAATTTTTTTTTTCCTTCTCTCTTTTGACTTACTGGAATTTTCATGGTTATTTGCTTTTTGATTGAATTCTAACTTATCAAAAGAATTCCAGTTTACACAAGCTTTTTTTTTCTCTTGCCATATCATTTTAAAAATGGTTTCTATTTGTGACTTTTGTAAATGCTTATTGAAAATTTTGTATGAAATTCTTTTTGTTTTTCCTTTCTTTCTTTCTTTTGTAAATTTGTTTCTCTTCATTTTCAAACCATCTTTTTATATCAAATTCCTGTATAAAAACTGCTGAAATGTGAATCTGTCGATGCAGTTTAAATGTCAATTGTTTTCACTTCCTAAGTGCCACTGTATCTTTTCTGTTGTGAATATCTCATCTGGATCCAATCATCATCTAGCATATGATATCACCATTTTGTGCAAATAGCCTTACTTAGGGCTCTTGTGACTCCTTTCTGTGAATATCTCCTATGTAGCTAGAGCATTGGCCTGGTCTGGGATGTCGGGGTGCCATTTCCTCCTTTTGCTTCCCAGTAATGATGTTTAAAACTGACCTGTTATTAAGGTCTTGGACTTGAACTTTTCAGCAGATGTGAACTTGGATGAGGAGACTTTCAAAGAAGGGTGGGATCTGAAAATAATACAAACATACATACAACAAAGACAAGGCAGCAAGCAGAACTTGGATATGATTTCTCACCTATGTGATACTTATGCTGAAATTTGAAATAAATTGTTTTTTTTTTTTGTTTTTTTTTTTTGTGCTATATATCATTTTTTCTTCTTCCCCTTTTTATTTAAAACCCAGAAATAATGCTGCTTGATACAGCAATACCTTCATCCCCAATAGTGCCATAATCAATTGTAACCATTTCACCAAATGTATTTTTCCATAACTGCAGACTTGACTTGTATATTTTGTCAAACCATGGAGTATTTTCATCCCCTCTCTCCCTTTTTAAATAAAATTTCTTGGAAGGTTAAGTTTGTGAGAATCTCAAACATGCTTATTTTTTGTTTGTTTTTAATGGTCAGTCTAGTTGAAAACTTTTAAAACATCCATCATATTTTAAATTCTCTTAGATGTTCTTTTTTTTTCTCTTTATTTTTAGTATTTATTCCTTTCTTTTTTAATGTTGCAGATTTCTTAAAACTTGGGTATTAGGTAACATGTGAATCTAATTAAATTAAATTAAAATTAAAATCATAATTTTTGTTCTTAGTTTTCCCTCTCATATTTTTTATTTCCTCAATTTTGATATCACAGATAAGGTTTAGATTTAGATATTTGTTTTGATCTTATAAGTGTTTTAGTTGCTTTGCTAGTAAATCAACCCTATTATTATTTTTTAAAATAGTTTAATACAACTGCATTTAGGATTTTAATAATTTTGGTGGGCAAAGTTAAAACCTTGTACCACATAATACTTAGGCTTATTATGCCAATGCTTGTAGATATTACAAGGTCCTGAACCCGACTCATTTTAAATGTGATTGGAAATTTTGATTATATATTAGGTTAATTAGGATAGCTTCAGAACTCAGTCAGTGAAACTCTTCATTTTCATTGGTTTTTAATTTAATTCTACACTTATACTGTCCTGCATTTCAGTCCATCTTACTCTATAAGTTTGAACCATCTGAAACCATATTCTTGTGCACAACAGCTTTTTACTAAACCGTTTATAGTTTGTGTTTTGCCCCTGTATTCTGTGAACATTTATTTTACCTTGTTCTGGTAATATAAATTTATACTACTTCCTCTTGAGATTCTATAACCATATAATGGTTATATATTTTATGAGCATATTTGCGTACATGTCTTGTCTGCATACACTTTGCTAATATTTGAACTAGATTCCTTTTTAATCACAAATAAAATTAATTTGAATTGATTATTAGGTATACAATTTCAAGATGGCAATGTTTATAATTGATACTTTGGGATATAATGAAATTGATTTATTGTTGGCTTTATAGTTTAGATTTTTTTTTTTTTTTTTAACAGAACTAAAGTCATTTCTTGTAAGAGAGTGACTTGGTAGTATGTATTTTGCTTTTGCTAATTGTTTTTAGGTGCCTATGTAGTCATAAGTAGACATAGGTCCCTTCTTGAGCCTCTTGCTCCATTAGCTACACCAATATTAAACTGGTACTCATTTCATTTGACTAGACTGGAGCAGTGTAACATAATTCCTTGCTCAAGGACATGACACACTTCCCATCCAGGAATTGAACCCATGACCTTATGATTGTGAGTCCAACACTCTAAGGGGAGGCGTCTTCACTAAAGTTCTGTATAATAGCTTGGATTGTTATACTTTTTTTTTTTATCCCCTAAATTGTGTTATTACAAAATTTTTTTTTTTCTCTCAGTATTTTTGAAGGGTAAAATCTAACCTAACTACATAATTTTTCTGAATTTCATTGCCTTGTTCATGAATTTTGCTGACATCTTAATTTTTTACCCCAACACTCCTGATCGGTATATGATAATTCTCAAACATAAGTTTACTGCAGTGTTTGTCATACCCTTCCATCTCCATGATGCATTTTATAGTATCAGAGCCTGCTTAAATCAAAAGTGTTATGACACTATCTGGCCCAAATTTTCTATCAGATTTGGCCTCTCATGCCTGCTCTACAATGTCATTCTAAAAATAAACAAACACGTCATTGAAATCCTAAATCTTCAAGATAATGCATGATTAATTCAAAACAGTGTGAATAAATATAGGCATCATATTTAATAGAGTAATCTGAATGCTAAGGGATTAAACAAAGTATATTATCTTAGAATCGGGAGCAGCCTTGAGTGGGTTGATACCAAATGCTTAAACCAATTGACTTCAACATTGTCACTTTGTACAGTACTGCCAAGTTTCCTCATTGCACATTCTTGACATTTTATAATCCTGCAAATTTTCTAAATGATCTTTATTTATTTATTTTTTTTAAATGGTTGACACAATAATAAGCATATTACATTTCATCTTTTCAGCATATATATATATATTTAATGATTTAAACCCAGGGTTTCTCAAATTAACTATCACCTTTTTTTTTTTTCCTGACATTTTTGCTGTAATTCAACAAAATTACATCACCATTGTTTTAATGTCCACTTTTCCATACTTGCATGTCTCAGATGGAATTTGTTGATTCAGATTCTCTATCTTCAGATGTCATTCCTGTTGCCAAATGAGGTAATATATCACCCAAGCTGAACATGTTTTCATGGAAGGTTGGAAACAAAGGATACCACTTTTATGACAGTAACACTAATTTCCCAACTTGTATGTGTTGCCAAGACAAGGAGATACTAACAGGCACATGACCAGCTTCTTTCAGTTTATCTATCACATCAACGCAGAAGGCTTCTGTTGACCTGGAGTATAGTAGATACTTGCTCAAGGGGCCATGCAGTGGCACTGAACCTAAGACCATATGGTTAGGAAGTAAACTGTTCAATCACAGCCATAGTTGATTCCTGTTAAAAACTAGCAGAAACATAAATATTTGTCAATATAATATGGAATGTTAGAACAATATTTTGATCAGTAATATTGTTTTCAAATTTTGGCACTAAGCCAGCAATTTTGAGGACTAAGTTGATTACATCAGCCCCAGTACTCGACTGGTACTTTATTGATCCTGAGAGGCAAAGTCCTCAGCAGAACTTGGAATATAAGGATGGACGAAATGCTAAGAATTTTGCCCATTGTGCTAATGATTTTGCTAACTTAACTTGCCACCTTTTTTTAATTTTTTTATCACTATTAGATGATCCTTGGGCCTCATGGAGTCAATGACAAGTAACCGAGACCTTTGGAGATATGCTGTGCTTCAGAACTCCCAGCAAGCCAAGTGAGACCGTGGCGTATACCAGTGCAGCATCACCGGCCTATCAAAGAGTACCTTTCAATCATTGGGCAGTAAACTACGCTTTTGAAGACATGTTGAGTCAAGTGAAGTCGTGGCCGATGACGGTACCGCCTGATTGGCACCTGTGCCGGTGACGCGTAAAAAGCACCATTCCAACATGGTCGATACCAGTGCCGCATGACTGGTCCTGTGCCAATGGCACGTAAAAAAAAGTACTATTCGAGTTTGATCATTGCCAGTGCTGCTTGACTGGCTCCTGTGCTGGTGGCACATAAAAAGTACCTACTATACTCTTGGAGTAGTTGGTGTTAGGCAGGCAGGGCATCCAGCTCTGCCAGATAAGATTGGAGCTTGGTGCAGCCTTCTGGCTTGCTAGCTCTCAGTCAAACCGTCCAATCCATGCCAGCATGGAAAGCGGACATTAAACGATGATGATAATCTATATTCAATAAAAATGCCAAATAATTTTGAAATTTAAGGCAGTTAAAAGATGAACTTATCACCCACTCTTTTTGACTCCCAATACTATTATATAAAAGTTTCCACTTTCCTACCAGGCTCTGGTGGCACCAACCACTCTGACAAGGACTGATCAAAACTAATGAGGGCCTAAAACAATTATCTGTTCATCAATCATCTTAGAATTTACTAGTGTAGAATTATTGACATTTTTTTGTGCTTATTTTTTAAAATCTAAATTTTTTTTTTTTTAGCCTTTTATGGCTGCCATAATCAAAATGTATTGCATTTACAAAAATTTGGTATCCCCACCCTTTTTTTTTTCTGTTGCTCAGAATGGTGAAAAAAAAAAAAAATCCCAAATGAAATTTTGTGTAACCATTCATGTGATAATGAATTTATTTTAATATGAACATTAACGTGCGGGTGACACGTAAAAGCACCCACTACACTCTGAGTGGTTGGCGTTAGGAAGGGCATCCAGCTGTAGAAACTCTGCCAAATCAGATTGGAGGCTGGTGTAGCCATCCGGTTTCACCAGTCCTCAGTCAAATCGTCCAACCCATGCTAGCATGGAAAGCGGACGATGATGATGATGATTAACCCTGTCAAGCCATGGCAGGAATGGCTTAATTGTCTTCTGTACCAAATTCCCACTAAAGCAGTAATGATCAATGTGCACAGAAAACGATGGTAAAATACTAAAATCAACTTGCAGCTTTGTCGTCAAGTGTGTTTGTTTCTAACTCATAGGTGTTGTTTGCTTTTGTTTTTAATTGTGAAGAAAAAAAAACGATATGTGATGAACCCAGCACTTTCTCTTGTAAACTAACAAAGCCTGGATTCTGCAGTTGAGGATATTCTTCGGAGGAAGAGTTTACACTTACGCTGGCAATGGGAGTGATTCAAACTGGTGTACATGATGAAAGTAACAATTCAAGTGAACAAATATGGTAGTTGACAGAAAGATCTCTTATTCTAAATTTTTTTTTTTTTTTTTTGTGTGACTTTTCATTTGTTTGTTTGTAATCATTACTCTTGAGCTGTATATGCAAATATTTATTTTTTGATTCAGGATCCCAGGTTTGAGAGGGTAAATTAAAAGGGTGGTTGGATTGGTGATGTAGGAAATGTAGTGATTTGAGGCTAGTATTGAAATAGGTGCAGGCATGGCTGTGTGGTAGAAAGTTTGTTTCCCGGCAACACAATTCCCAGTTCAGTCACTGTTTGTCCCCAGACCAACCAAATCCTTGTGGGTGGTTTTGGTAGATGGAAATTGAAAGAAGTCCGTCATATTTGTGTATGTATATATTACTGTCTCCTTGCCTTGACATAGTGTGATAGCTGTAAACGAGTGTCCTTCATTTCCCGTATTCTGTGAAGATATATCTGTTCATGGGGAAATATCACCCTACTTGGAAATGGGTGCAGATTAGTGACAGGAAGGGCATCCCACTAGAAAGTTCACTTCAACTAAATCCATCCAATTCATGTGAGTATTGAAAAGTAGATTTTAACCTTTAAACTGGCCATATCTGGCCTAAATACTCTGCCTGTTTTATGTTCAAACTGGCCAGATCCAACCTTCTCACACCCACCCTAAACTAATCACATCATTAAAAGCTTGAAGCTATGAGATAATGCATGCTTAGTTCAGAACAATGTACATAAATAAGCATCATATTTGACAGTAATCTGAATGCTAAATGGTTAAAATGATGGTTTCATCACCCACCCCTCTTAGTGATCTACTCATGAAAAATATTTCCTCTGCTGAAGGTTTTTTTTTTTTTATACAACCATTCCCATTTGCTGTATTCATTAAGTAACAATATTTGTTTATGCCTGGCTTTTAATACTTGCACTTTGATTTCAAGTTCTATTATTTTTCTGTTCTATCTGTCAGTATATCAATTCCCTTTTTTAGTGACATGCTGTTTCTATTTCACTTTTATGGGTCAAATGGATGATAAGCACCGGTTAAGAATTTTTTGTGTTTTAGCTCCCTCAAACACCCTGCCCCCTTTTTTTTTTAACCAGAACAGGAACTTGTAATTTTCTTTAAAGAAAAAAGAAATTGCTTAGCCACAGATCAATTGAATATAATTTGAGAGATCTAACTGTTGTTAATGTTGCTAAGCAACCATGAAGTTGCATGCCATCTACCTTTTTATTCATCCCAATGTGCTTGCAACTTCAGCATTGCCTTCCTGGTATTTTCACATATCTTTCTTGAACATAAAGATGCTGGTATGGTTGTATGGTAAGAAGTTTCCTAACCACATGGTTCTGGGTTCAGTCCAACTGCATGGCACCCTGGGCAGGTATCCTCTATAGCCTCAGGTTGAACAAAGACTTGTGAGTGGATTTGGTAAACAGAAACTGAAAGAAGCCAGTTGTATATATATATATATATATATTTTTTTTTTTATACTCTGCTTTTGCTGGTTTCAGTCATAGAACCAGTGATAAGGCTGGGACACTGTTTTCAAGAGTTTTGTTTAATTATATCAACTTGCCTGTCCATTACCCATCTCTTTATCTTAACTGGTTACATTCCATCCTCCCATTTTTAAGAGTTACTTCCCTTTCGGCAATAAATATCAACTCAATGGTTTTAGTACAATTCAACTCAAGCCCTATTAGTCACTTATCCAAGGTGCCACTCACTAGCATGGTTGTGAAGTATCCTTTCTAACTACTCCACTACTTTTTTTTTTTTCTATTTTAAAGCTCAAGGGTTGGGGGCCAGGATTATTCCTAAACAATTGTGTAGGAAATGCATTGACAACTGAATTTAATGTCTGTTGCCACTAATGATATAACTAGATTTTTATTTAATTAATAATTTCTCCTTTCATTTTACAGCCACTCTAGCTGTAAAATGATCACAAATTTAAAGTGGGTTAAGGATGAGAATTCTGTTGCACAGCCTTACCTTAAAAACAAATGTTGCATTAGCATAAGTTTAAAATTCAAACTGTTTTGGAGTAAGTATAGTTCAATGCAAGTTTTCCTTTTTAAACCACCTCCCCTGTATCACTTGGTATTGCATTCTTTTCAACTAATCTTGAGTGCAATGTCTGTCATAAACACCATTTTGAGACAAAAAGAAATATAGGTTTTACTAACAGAATGCAAACCATTTACCTATTTGCTTCAGTCTAAAATTTTTACTTATGTTAACATTTACATCAATCCACGAACATTCTTCTACATTACTGCTGTCCTGAGTTCTGTGAAACTTTCATAAAGCAAAATTAAAAAAAAAAAAATCTATATATTCAGACAATAATTTCAGTGTTGCATCACTACTACTGTGATTGCTGTTTCTCTTGCCTGTTTGCAGGGAGATGTCTATAAGAAAAGAATACACATAGATATTTCTATGAAGTTACATTCTAGAATTACAGCAAAGATAATCTAATGTAGATTACTTTTGCAGAAATAATGTTATGCATTTGTTGGTCAGACTTGTCAGGTGACATAATCAGTAATGGTTATTTTTGGTGTTGGTTATACAATATATATATGGTTTGATTGTTTTTCTTATCTAGCTGGGTTGCAGCTGTACCTGACTAGTGAAGCCAATGGAGCTGATGTTGAGTTTCCAGTGCTTAGATATTTTGAATCTGTTAGGTTGAAATACATTTGGTGTAAGTAATTGGTGCAGGTGTGGCTATGGTGAAGTAGTTTGCTTCCCAGCAGCATGGTTTCAGGTTCGGTCCCACTGGTGGACTCTACATTTGTATTAACATTACCTATCAGAGCAAAGTTTAAATACAAAGTAGCCTGGGTACCAGGGATGAGTTAAGAGAGAGAATTAGGTTTTTTTTTTTTTTTTTTTTTTTTCTTGAAAAAAAAAAAGAATTTTATGTTAGTAAGAAGTGGCAGGTATGGTTCATGTTAGATAAATGTCAAACGATGTTTGTGTCAAGAAGGAGAATTATCCAATAGACTTTGGTTTTATTGGTCATATTTGTCAGGAAAAAAACAGAAACTGAAACTCATGAATTGGTGCTATTGACTTCAATTACTTATAAGTAATTGAATGTTTGTATTTGTGTGGTTGAGAAGTTTGCTTCCTAACCACAAGGTTTCAGGTGCAGTCTCGCTATCTAGGCTAGGTTCTACAATAGCCCCGAGTCAACCAAAGCTTTATAAGTGGATTTGACAGATGGAAACTGAAAGAAGCCTGTCATATAAAAGTATATGTATGTACATTTGTGTTTCCTTGTCTTGACATCATGTGATAGTTGTAAATGAATACAATTGTCATACAAGCATTTCATTTCCAACATTCTGCATAAACATGTCTGACCAAAGAGGAAATATTACTTTGCTTGGAAAAGAAGGGCATCTGGCCAAAAAAAATCTGCAAGCATAGAAAAGTGGACGATTTGTGTCAGGCATTCATCTAAGAGGAATAGAATTCTGGTTAGAGAATCCACAGCATTGTGAACCAAAGGCAACCATCCACAGTGAACCTAGACATCTGAATTGGAGATCACTGACCAGTCACAATTCCAACAGAAGATACCATATAATGTGAGGATCAGATATTGATTCAAGATCCAACTTGTTTGTAGTAAGCCATCTTTTTTTCAGCTACCCATCCTGTTCTTCACATATTCTTAGGGCGAGTTATGGAATGACTACAATGCATCACAGAGGTATTTACAAGGGATGACAAGGTGTGTGACCAGACCAGTGGAAGTGTCTTTTGAACAAGACTTCTCGTAAGTAGCCCAACTGAAGTCAGTGAGTATGGGGAGGCCTCTTGGGTTACCATTCACAAACTGGAGTAGAAGAAAATATGGGTTTATAGGTCTGCTGATTATATAGGACAACCACCAGAGGCATTATTCATGGGCCCTGTTTTTTTTACAAGGTAAGATGCAGTTAGAAACAATGTGTTAGGACATCATGGACTCTCTAACTGAGAACTTGACCTGAGGGATTAATAGCATTAACAATACTACAGATAGATAGCCTCCCAAAGAGGTTGTTTTACTGGACTCTGGTTCCCCTGCAAGTGGAAGCAACCAGGGCTCCTGAATAGGTTACTTTCTTGCAGATGGCAGAAGCATATATAAGAAATGTGGTGCTATATCACATTGAAACATTGGTACTAAATACAGTAATTAGAAAGTAGTAAAGGCACATGGCTCAGCAGTTATTGTTGGGCTCACAATCATGAGGTAGTGAGTTCGATTCCTGGACTGGGCTCTATGTTGTTTGTGAGCAAGACACTTTATTTCATATAGCTCCAGTTCACTCAGCTGCAGAAATGAGTTGCAATGTCACTGGTGCCAAGCAGTATCAGGCTTTGCCTTTCCCTTGGATAACATCGGTGGCATGGAGAGGGGTGATTGGTATGCATGGGTGACTGCTAGTCTTCTATAAACAACCTTGTCCAGATTTGTGCCATTGAGGAGAACTTTCTAGGTGCATCCCCATGGTTATTTTTGACCAAAGGGGTCTATTTTAAGGAACTGAGGATGATAAGCATTGTCAAAGTAAGGAAGGAAGTTGGCTGCACTGGTTGTGGATGGTACTCTGAGAAGAGGTAGACTGAAGAAGACTTGAAATAAAATAGTTAAATCAGACATGAGCAGAAATGCTGTATTCCTGCAGATTTTTAGCAAGCCTGGGTTAGCTAAGAAAAAGAATGAAACCTTCAAATCCTATTAAGCATTTATATAACAATTCTGTTGACCACCAGTGTAATCAATGGATTAGTTTTTGTCTTTATATTTCAACATTTTATTTCAATTCTAAAGGAATAAAATGGTGAAGGATCTTTAGATATTTGAGCAAGAAATTAACCCTTTTCATATCAACCTGCAAGACCACCCCTGATTTTATGACATAAACTCCGTAAATGATCTAAATTAGAACCGCCCATCAAAATTTTATAATAATTTGTTCCAAACAACAGATTAGTAAAGACAAAGTTATTATACTAAATTCTCCATTAGTTTCAAAATTGATTAAAACAAAAGCACTGAATTTCTACAGAAATATGGTAACAAAAGGATTAAAGAGAAAAAAAAAAACGTTTCTCTGGAACACTGACTTTACCATGAGAAATTTACTTCAATGATTATTATGATCACCTTGTTGAAATTTTAATTGTTTGACTAATCTTTAATCAATCATATTGTACATTTTAAAATTGCTTTGAAGGACACTGGTGATCAACTAAATTTAACATTTCTGAGCTAAAACAGTTGATTGACTCGTTTAATTTTAGCCCAGAATTTAACAAAAATTCACAAAACACATCATAGAACAATAAATACACATTTCATTTTCAGGAAATTAATCTTCATTTAAATATTTTAAATGTAAATTAAAAACTAATTCATAGCAAATTCTTTTTTTTTTTTTCTTTTTTTTTTTTAATTGAAGAAAAATTATCCAGTCACTAGTGTTTGTAAGCTGCATGGTGATATGATAATTACAATGTAACCATTGTAATTAGTTACAACAAATTGAGAGAAATGAATCAGAGTTCCATGACTTCTTCAGAATCTTCATTCTCTTCTCGTTTGCCAACCTTTTCTAGTTTCATAGACTTCCGTTTCTTTCCCTTTTTCTGTTTAGAATTTGATCGATTCCGTAGACGCTTTTCCTATTAAAGTGAAGTAAAACACAACAAACAAAAATATTACAAGACACTATCCACAGGAGATTTGTCTGAGAGAAATTAAATGGTTTTTGTTGGTCATTCAATATGAAGGTATCAATAATTCCATGATTTTAATATAAGTTTTTACCTTGTGTATCAGCTGCTATTGTAGTTTTTTTTTTTAGATTTTTTTCTGTGAACTTACAAAGAAAAAAATATGTGAATAAAAAAGATAGGGAATTATTTACAATCAAGTGATATACATATACATTTAGAAGAAGCTGGAAATGTTTCTATAAATGATACTGTCATGAAAGCAAGTATCTTCTAACTTTTGAATAATAATAGTAATAATAATAATAATGATGATGATTAGTTGTTATATAATAATACAAATGTAGTACAGTAGGGAGGAGAACAAAGGAAAACAGGAAAAAGCGCACTCAAGTTATAGTAAGCAAGAAAACAAACAGAACTCTACTCCCTTCAGGTAAATTGCCTTGCTTGATATGTAGGAATGGTGTGGGTAGGAACTCTATACAGTGTACCCAGTGCAAGCTATGGACACATAAGAAGAATCACAGGAAGGTTAATAGAGAAAGTAGTGTTTGTATGTGGAAAGATGCAGAGGAACCATAAACACTAGGGATACATGGGAAATTGATTTTATTCAAAAGCTCTGAAGGATCCCTAAAGGAAGTCAATAGTTTCTGTTACTTAGCTGACCTAATTAGCAGTGGAGGAGGGCATTCCAAAAGTATAGCTGCTAGAATAAGAACAAGCTGGAGCAAGTTCAGTGAGCTGTTACCTCTCTCTGTTGGTAACAAAAAGTCTCTCCTGATGAGTGAAAAGCAGATCGTATGATGCTTGTGTATGAACAACAATGCTACACAGTAGTGAGATGCGGATCCTGAATGCAGAGGACTTAAGACTAGAGAGGAATGAAGCTAATATGCTATGGTGGATGTGCAATAACAGTATGCAATTACCACTAAATGCTAATGTATTGAGAGAAAAATTAGGTGCAAGAGGAATCTGATATAGTATGCAAGAGAGAAGACAATGCTGGTTTGGCCATGCGATGTGTATGGATGAGAACAGCTACATAAAGTGGTTGGAATTTCAGGAAAAGGGGGACCCAGGAAGACATGGAAGGAACTAGTGAAGACTGATCTCAAGATACTGAACCTTAAAGAGGAGACTCAGATGATTGACAGCTTGCTGTACTTGAGGAGACCCATTCATTACAGCAAAAATGATGTTCTAAAACAACCTTTCAGGACCATGTACCTCCTTTCTCTATGTTCCATCAAGCATTTCCCACATCTCATCCTCTAACAACCATCACTCCTCTATCTATGGTACTACTTGGCTGCTGCAATCACTTGAGAGCAGAATTAGCACATATTACAATCCCCTCCCCACTTTCTTTTTGGTTTCAGTAACCTTCCCTCATTCCTGGAATCACTTCCATTTTTCATTATCATCCTTGCCCACCACCTTTCTGTGCCTTCAGCTAGTTCTCTCTCTCTTTTCTATCATACTCCTTCTTAACATCTGCTTTCATACTCAATACCCTCTAATATCTGCTAACTCACCCCATTTACTAAAGCACCCACCCTATGTACCTCTACATCTCCCTTCCTACTGCTTCTAAACCTTGCACATCATGTCACTACTTTCTGATCTATTCTCCTTCCCAAGCCACTTCTGTATATCTCACCTGACCCCTCTCTATACTAATATCTCCCATCAACCACACCTCCACCCTTGTTCATCACTCACTACATTCACCTCTACCCCCCCCCCCCCAATCTCTTATTCTCCTCTCACACCAGCAACTCCCACTAACCCTTATATAATATGTGTGGTAGACTTGTATTTCCTGCATAGAAAGACATCTGAGCTTGTCTCCAAACAGATTTTAGCCTTTCGACACATGGCATAGAACCACTGTCTCTCTTCCCCCTCTCACAGACACCCCTCCCCATTTAGTCAAAGAGGCTTCTTCATTTTTCCTTCATCCTGTTCTTTTCTTTCTTGCAAGTTACTTGGCAACCTCACTAGGGCTGGTGGCATGAAAAAAGCACCCACTACACACTGTGAAGTTGTTGCCTTTAAAAAGGGCATCCAACCATGAAAACCATGCCCAAGCTGACACTGGAGCTTGATGTGGCCCTGTGGATTACTAGATCCTGTCAAACTGGCCAACTCATGCCAGCTTTTTATCGAAGTCAAGAGAATGAAAGGTTAAATTGACCAAGGCAGAATTTGAACTCACAATGTAAAGCTGCTAAGCATTTTGCCCGGCGTGCTAATGATTCTGCCAGTTCCTCACAACAACAACAACAACAATAATAATAATAATAATAATAATAATAATGATAATAATAATTACAACAGTAACAACAATTTGAAATTTTGATACAAGACCAGTAAGTTCGGGGGATGGGGTAAGCCAATTACATCAATCCCAATGTTCAACTGGTGCTTATTTTTTTTACCCCAAAAGGATGAAAGACAAAGCCATTCTCGACAGAATTTGAATTCAGAATGTAGAGATGTATGAAATGTCACTAAGCATTTTGCCCAGTGTGCTAACACTTCTGCCAACTTGCTGCCTTTAATAATAATAATAATAATAATAATAATAAATGCCCTGATGCAGTACCAGGCAGTGGCTTTCATGGCTTCTCATCTTAACTGATTGGAAGTGTTATGTACATTGTTCAGTATTGGTATAAAAGATGGGCTACAGCAAATATTCTGTTCAATACCACAGATATGCTTGTCAGTTATTTAACCTTAACCAGTTGAGCATATCTCTTGGTGGCTGACGATATGTGTATCTCTGATCACGAGCAGAAGTAGTGGGAGAGCATCATAGCCATGTGTTGAGAGGAATTCTTTTGGGGTTTGGATAATTCAACTCTGGAAACATGGGTGTTTTGTTCAACATCCTTAAACAACCTTTATTCAGGGACTTTTTCAGCGGGATGGGCTACTTGATCCGAAGAAAATTCTAACTGGGCCCCACCTGCAAGGTCATGTGCTGTTTATCTTGATATGAGATCATGTCACGCACATATGGTTGTAATGCATGTGCCTGGTGTACCCTTATCAGATGGGTAGTCATGATGAGTATATTGGGCTTTGTATATTTTACCCCAGTGTCACTTTGATGGCATGCATTGCTCTCTCATTCAATAATAATAATAATGATGATGATGATAACGGTTTCAAATTTTGGCGCAAAGCCAGCAAGTTCAAGGAAGGGGTAAATTGATTACATCAACAGCAGTGTTCAACTACTACTACTACTACTACTACTACTGATGATGATGAGGAGGATGATGACAGAGAAAAAGAAAACTAATAATAATACTTACTGATTTTATATCTAATTGTAACTGCTCAAACTTAATTGGTTCCTTGATCTTTTCACGTAGTTTACGAGGAGCGTCAACGTCAACTCCAGTTTCTTCTGAAACATCACTACTTGAGCTGGCACATTCTGAACATTGCCTGATTAGGGAGAGAGAGACACACATACAAAAAAGTAAAATGAAATGAAATGAAAGACCATGGGAAGAAAAACTAACAAAATAAATAACTCTGCAAAAAATAATAATTCTTTCTACTGTAAGCAAAAGGCATGATACTTTGGAGGAGGGGGGATAGTGGATTACATTGACCCCAGTGTTCAACTGGTACTGATTTAATTGACCCTGAGAGGATGAAATGCAAAGTCAACCTGGATGGAATTTGAACTTAGAATGTAAAAACAGATAAAATACCACTAAGCATTTTGTCTGGCGTGCTAATGATTCTGCCAGCTTACTGCTTTAATTAATTAATTAATTAATTAATTAATTAATAATAATAATAATAATAATAATAATAATAATAATAATAATAATAATAATAATAATAAAATCATAATATTTCTTTTGGCACAAGGCCAGTAATTTTGATGGGGTGGGGATAATTTGATTACGTAGACACCAGTACTTAAATGATACTTTATTTTATTGACCCCTAAAGGATGAAAGGTAAAGTTGACTGTGGTGACATTTGAACTCAGAATGTAACAGAAGGTAAAAACAACAACAATAGTTTTAACAATCTGTTGTGATATGGAAAACATTTAGAAGCTGAAAGACAATGCTATAATTAAACACACATGAATTTAATATTAATGCTGAAAAATAAAAAAATGAAATAATTTAAAATTATACGTTAATAAGAGATAAAGCTGAAATATAAAATACTTGAGGTTTCATTAAAAATTCAGCCCCTTTGTAAATTTCTTTGAGATATAACAAGACATATTCAATTATAAATTACCAAGTCTAAACTTTGATGAGCTCTAATAAAACTCAAAATCATGTCCAGAATTAATAAGTCCCATATTAATACTACCTCCATTGCGAATATTTATTTTTCAATAAGCCTACTGGCCACATGTGACATCAGTGACTGAAAATTCAGAGTTATTCTATATATCATTAACAGTAAGGTTTGGCTAGTATAAAGTGAGTGGACACCTGTCACTGAGGAAATGCAGTATGTTGAAATCATGTGATCTAGCTTTTTCAGTGTCCATGCCAGATGGTTCTCATCTGTTAACATTATATGTCTGTGTCCTTAGCATTGTGTCTGTATGCACAGTATTTGGTATTCTAATAATAGATCTACATTAAATAAGATACATAGATTGCCAATCAGTATTAATACTGCTTCCCTCACCAATATTCATTTTATGTCCAGAATTGTCTCCCTTATTAAAATACTACTATCAATATTTAATAAATTAATTATATATATTATGTTACATTATTAGATAAGGGACTAGTAATTAGGAACAGATTGAAGCTCTGCAACTAGCAACTTCTGCAACAAAGGAACTTCACATCACCTACACCACACCACACCACACCACTCAAATCCTAAACAAAAGATGTGAACTTATTTCAACTTGCCGACATCAAATGCTTAAATTATTTCACGTTTCAAAGATGACACACTTGATGCACAATAAATGAGAGCTGACTTCAATAAGTATGTGATCACTTGCAAACACAGTAACCCCAATTTATAAATTAACTGTCATTGTATTGTATATCAATCCATTGATTCAGTACAGTCAATTGAGAGGCAGAGTGAAAGTACGGTACGGAAATGGAATTCCTGTTTACTTTACACATACATAAATATATACATTATATCATGTAGAAGCAAAATGACTAAGCGGACATAATTTTAAAACTCCTTGCACTTGCTTATAAATTGGGAGCTAGATGATTATGTTGAGGCATTGGCTTACAGTTGGATGTTCTTCCTGTGACTAACCTGTAACTATTTTTCAAATAATGGATTGTTTTTTTTTTAATTCCATTCATTTTTGAAAGTACAAGGCTATGATTTATAAGCAGAAAATGAGATGATTTGTAAGTGCCACTGTTTTTGGCTCAATGCTTTTAATGCAAAGATGCAGAAAGTAAACAATTACACTCATATATTATATGAAGAATTTTTCTAGTTTCCATCAACCACTATCACTCATAAGGTATATGTATGTGTGTGTATATGGTGCTCCAGCATGACCACAGCCATAAATAAATAAATAAATATATATATATATCTTCATTATAAGATCATAAATTAGAAGAAGAACATACCCTATAAAATATAGCGCAGTTATTTATTTCTGTATGTGTAAAGTAACAGTTTTAGAGAAAAAAACCATTGGCTTCATATCTAGCATGAACTAAGCAAATCCTTAGTTTCTCTAAATGATAACTGTTCTCAGCAAAGAATGTTTTTTAAAAACACAAGACATAAAGAAGGTATCTAATTTCTTTTTATGGCATAACACAATCGAGGTGTTACATTGCTTTGAGACCAAACGAAGCACTTTTAGAGCAAAGTTCATACGATTCGATATAGTAGACATTTATCCATCGATATCAAAAATGTTACTTGATAGGGCATTAGTATATACGAGACGAATTACCGACATAAGTGATAGAGAAATAGATATAATTATGCACGCTAGGAAAATGCTACTGTTCAACCAGGATTCAACCTGAGTCAAATGAACTGACTCTGAAGGCTCCTTCGACATCGCGATGGGGGCATATGACAGCACTGATATTTGCGACCTTATAGGGTTTTACATTCTGGACACCCTAGGTAATAAATTCTCCTCTGTCCACTTCGGCTTATATTGAGATGATGCCTTAGCCATCTCCAGCTACCTGAACTCCAGGATGGAAGCCGTGGGGAGTTGTTAACATTTTCGGAAATTTTTACTTCAAAATTGGAAAACCTAGCTATCTAGTGAAAGAAGACAACTCGCCCGGCTAAAATTTTTTCAGACGAATATATCTTCAACTATCACCATGCGTTCTTGTGTTTTAACAAAACATTCTTTGCTGAGAACAGTTATCATTTAGAGAAACTGAAGATATATCTAGTTCACACTAGATATGAAACCGATGGGCTAAATGGATGCCCAGAAGATGACCAGCATGGAGGAGAAGGGTCTGGAAGCTTAAAGATCCCGCGAATGGACAGAGATTTAGAGACGTATTACTCAAAGCCTTTGATGAAATAGAAGGAGATATAGCATCACATGATGTGGAAGACAACTGGAGGTTTCTATGAGACAACCTGCTGAGGGCCACTAACCAGATCTGTGGATGGTGCAAAGTCCCCTCTTGACCCAAAGTAACGTCGTGGTGGAACAATGTTGTGACAGGGCTATTAGAGAAAAGAAACAGTCTTGGAAGTACGGTGGTAGCAGGGAATTGTATGAGACTGCCAGAAGGGAAGCTAGGAGACAGGTTTATTTAGCCAGAAGGGAAGCAGATAAGAAAAAATTTGCCAATGTTCTGCACTGTGAGGACCAAAGGCTTGAGGTATTTCGTGTTGCAAGACAGTGTGTGAGAGAGAATCATGATGTCGTAGGAGAAAAATGTGTCCACATGGATGATGGTTCACTTGCATTAAAGGAGGCTGCAAAGAGAGAGGTTTGGAGATGCCACTATGAAAGGTTGCTCAATAAAGAGAATGAATGGGAGAAAGAAAGTCTGCCGAATGTCAACCCAACAGCTATCCAGATTGACAGTACCTTGGTAGATAAAGCAATTAAGGGTATGAAGACAGGGAAAGTCCCCGGCCCATCAGGAATCCCTGCAGAGATGCTCAAAATATCTGGCAGTGTCGGTTATAGCCTAGTCACCCGTATAGTTAACCAGGTGATACATGAAGGAGTCATACCCAGTGACTGGTGTAGCAGCACCATAGTCAACTGCTACAAAGGTAAAGGTGACACTTTAGATACAAATAATTACAGAGGTATCAAGTTGTTGGATCAGGTAATGAAGGTGACGGAGAGGGTCATAGCCCAACTAATTAGGGAGAGAGTCAGTTTAGATGAGATGCAGTTTGGGTTTGTGTTGGGGAAAAGCACCACTGATGCTATATTTCTGGTAAGACAGCTACAAGAGAAATACCTAGCCAAAGATAAACCTCTGTACCTGGCTTTCGTTGACATGGAGAAAGCCTTTGACAGGGTCCCCTGATCTCTTATCTGGTGGTCAATGAGGAAACTAAGGATAGATGAATGGTTAGTGAGAGCTGTGCAAGCCATGTACAGGGATGCTGTCAGTAAGGTGAGGGTTGGCAATGAGTACAGTGAAGAATTCCGAGTAGGGGTAGGGGCCAACAAGGATCAGTCCTCAGCCCCCTCCTATTCATCATAGTCCTCCAGGCAATAACAGAGGAATTCAAGACAGGATGCCCCTGGGAGCTCCTCTATGCTGACGACCTTGCTCTAATTGCTGAGTCACTATCAGAACTAGAGGAAAAGTTTCAGGTGTGGAAGCAAGGATTAGAATCGAAGGGTCTTAGAGTCAATCTAGCTAAAACCAAAGTCTTAACAAGTAGGAAGGCAGACAAACCACAAATCCCTTCAAGTAGATGGCCCTGCTTGATCTGTAGAAAAGGTGTAGGTAGAAACTCCATTAGATGTACCCAGTGTAAGCTATGGACGCATAGGAGGTGCAGCAATAGCAAAGGGAGGCTAACTGGGAAGATAGTTTTTGTATGTGGCAAATACTCAGGTGCTATAAACACAGAAAATGTGCAGAGAACAGCTTCTGTCACATTCCAGGGAGAAAAACTAGAAGTAGTTGATAGCTTCCGTTACCTAGGGGGCCAAGTCAGTAGCAGGGGTGGATGCTCTGAAAGTGTAGCTGCTAGAATAAGAATAGCCTGGGCAAAGTTCTGCTGAGGACATATGTAAGCTTGCAAGGAATGAAGCCAGTATGCTCAGCTGGATGTGTAATGTCAGTGTGCATACGCGACAGAGTGTAAGTGCCCTGAGAGAAAAGTTGGATTTAAGAAGCATCAGATGTGGTGTGCAAGAGAGACGACTGCACTGGTGTGGTCATGTGTTGCGAATGAATGAGGACAACTGTGTGAAAAAGTGTCACACCCTAGCAGTTGAGGGAACCTGTGGATTGAATGCCACGCATCCATTTCCAAGTGTGTGTGTATATATATATATATATATATATATATGCAAAGATAGGTGGGAGAAATAAATGAGGGTGATGACTGACATGTATACGAACAACATAGATAATTAAAGGTATATCAAATACCGTACAACATAAATTCTTGATGTATTACAATTATCTTTGTATCTACCATATGGCAATTGAGACCAAGGCAATGATCTCAAGAATCAAGATTTCTCCCTAACTGACATGTCATTAAAAGGACACACAGACAGGAATGCACGCACGCACGCACTCGTGTGAGTAGGCCAACACAACATTACCCCTAATTGAAAGGGGAACAGAACAATGTGAAATGAAGAATACAATGCATTGTCCAGCCTGGAAAGGAAACTGAACCCACAGTCTAATGATCACGAATGCAACAGCCTAACTATTTGGCCATGCGCCTTCATACATACACACATGTATATATGTGTATATAAGTATGTGTGCGTGTACATATATACACTTCTAGTCTTTGAGGATATCACATCATCAATAAGGGTAAACCATCTACTAACGAATCTACAGTTCAAATTTTCAAATGTTATTTCTTTTCCCCACTTTAATTCTAGTTTCCAGTGTACTTCTGTATAATGACAATGAAAAGAATAGAGACAGATTAAGACTTAATCTTCATGTCATCCAAACCTCCTAGAAAAAGAAACAACAAACAAAAAAAAAAGAACTATACTGTTGTAGTTGTAGTGGTGGTAATGGTGGTGATAATCTAATTAATGACTGTTACTGAAAAATGAGTAAAATGTGTTCGGCACATTCTTGTACAAGAAAGTGAACTAATTCTGTATGGAAACCTCTCCAGAGTAGTTGCAGGGTAGCTAGCTGCCTTATGGATGGATTGAACTGTGTAACTTTATAGTGTTCTTTCTCTTTTTGATTTTTTTTCCCAACATGTTTGTCAATTTTTGTGGAAATCCTTGCATGACAACATCTTAAATTGTTAGTTCATTAACAATTTGTGAAAATAAATAAAGTAGTAGTAGTTAGTAGAAATATCTCTGAAACTAAGCAAAAGTATCGACTGGTTTCACAAATGGAACTTATTAATTAAATAACTTTTAAAATATGAAAAGTAAAAAAACAAAAAAAAAAAAAACACATACTCAAACACTCAGTACATGCAAAGTAAATAAATGTATTAAAAAGAAAACCAAAAAACAAACAACAAAGCAAAAAAAAAAAAAAGCCCAGAACATTCACCCAGCCCTCTCCTGAAACTCTGCCACAAGCAAGCCAGTGTACAGTAAACAGCTTGGCAACATCATATTGCCTGGTATATATTTTATGTATGTCAAAGAACTATGTGTGTATTTATGTATGTCAAGGAAACGATCAACCAACAACATGCTCAGCAGGGATGATCTCAGAATAAAAATGCTGCCAAAACATCTATCTTTTTATCTTTTCTTTGTTTCAGTCATTTGACTGCGGCCATGCAAGGGCACTGCCTTGAGGAATTTTTCATCAAATGAATCGACCCCAGCACTTATATTTTTTAAAGCCTGGTACTTATTCTATCGGTTCTTTTTTGCCAAACTGCTAAGTTACAGGGACGTAAAAGCACCAAAACTGGTGGTGGCAGGGGAAAAACACACACACACACACACACACACACATATATATATATATATATATATATATATATATATATATATATATATATATATATGTGTGTGTATGTATACATACACACACACACACACACACACAATGGGCTTCTTTCAGTTTCTGTCTATCAAATCTACTCACAAGGCTTTGGTTGGCCTGAGGCTAGTCTATAGTAGAAGACCCTTGTCCAAGGTGCCATGCAGAGGGACTGAACCCAAGACCATATGGTTGGGAAGCAAACTTCTTACCACATAGCCATGCCTGCACCTATATTTATATGTATAATATTTTATCCAATATGTATAATATCTAATCCAATAGAATTCTAAACAAAATTCAGAAACAGTTACAAACAATCTGTTTATTTCAGTAAGTTTTCAGTCTTTTATAATGAAACTTTCTTTCTGTGTTTTCTGCTTTTAATAAAATAACTACCTTGAACTTGTAATGGAATCTCTTATTACACATTGCTCCAGTTAAACATTTTATTATCACTATCTGTAGCCATTATATTTATATATCTAGATCATATATGTAGTCCTTCACCAGCTAAGTGCTTTCCCTTCAGAACACCTGGCTCACATATTTTCAATCAACAGCTTAAATCTTGCCTAGAGTATATCAATTTATGTCCCTTTTCCTTTCAGCCAATACATAAAAAAAAGAAACTGACCAAATGATAAAAGAAAGTAAATAAGTATTAACTAAACCTAGTATAAGAAAATGTATAGTTTTCACCAAAACTTTTATGACCAGAAGTATTTAAACTTTTTAAACCAGAAAATGACTCCTGAGAAATGCACACAAAATCCATTTTATTATGAATTGCTCTGGGATAAGGATGAAGTTTGATTAAATTTATTTTTTTTAATGTTTGTTTTTTATTCTTCTGAAGTTACCTTTAACAACCATTTTGTTGTTGTTACTGAACTTAAAACCTGAGAAATTCTACAAGAGCCCAAATTTTTAACTTATTTTCCCCTTGCATCTTTAGCATTTAAACCGGTCATATGTTTTGTGTTCAAAGTGGCCAGATCTGGCCTCTCACACCTACCTTACAATGTCATTCTAAAAACATCATCGAAATCTTGAAGCTATGAGATAATGCATAATTAAATCAAAACAATATGAATAAATAAGCATTACATTCAACAGAGTAATCTGAATGCTAGAGGGTTAATAGAGCATGTAAGATGAAATCTACCCCAAAGATCTATTCACTGTAAAAGAAAAATTTAATGTCCATAATAACTTCATTCCATTTCAGTGCTTATACCATACAAAAACATAAATTTATTCATTTAGCAGCCTTGAAGTAAGTGAATAGTAGAAATGGTGAAATCTTGACATTTCTAGTTTGGTTGCTTTCTAGATAAAAATCAGTTTTAGTAAGGGAGTTGCCGGTTACTTACCAGCCTTGTAGCTTGGTTTTCTTGGGCATACGTGAGAGCGGTGGATCAAGACAGCCAAGATGGTAGTGTTTGCTACATGAATCACATTTGGCCAACAGATGTTGGTTTGTTGATTTCTTACAGATTCCACAACTGCCAATTAACAAGTTATATCTAATAAATAAATAGTAAGAAAAATCCTAAAGTTAATTTTGATGCATTAGCGATGGCCGTTTTTACATTGATTCTTTAATATTCTTGAACGGAGAAAGAACAATGAATACCTAGAGGCAAAATTTAGAAATGCTTTTAAATAAAAAGTCTGTCTAAAAAAAAAAAACAGTCATTAGGAATGAAGATAATCAAGTCACGTAGTAACAGAACTAAACAGCCAGAACCCACTACCCCCATCAAAGAAGTTGAAGAATTAAAGGTGAAAGTGGGATGATGAATTTGTCATGGTCATTATCTAAAAACATACTCAGACATCAGCATCATTTTAACATTCACTTTTTCATACTTGCATGGATCAGATGGAGTTTATTGAGGTGGATTTTCTATAGATGTATGCCTTTACTGTCTCCAACCCTCAATTCTTTCAAAGCAAGATGATATTTCCCCATCACATGTTTTCACAGAACACTGGAAACGAATAATAATGCTTGCATGACAGCGACACTCATCTACAAATGTCATGCAATATCAAGACGAGACACAAACACACACACACACATGTATGTACAATGATGGGCTTTTTCAAATTTCTGTCTGCCATATCCTCTCATATGACTTTGGTCAACCTAGGGCTACAGTAGAAGACATTTTACCCAAGGTATCACACAGCGGGAGAGAACCTGAAACCATGTGGCTGGTGTATTCCACAAAATCCAATTACACTTCAAACAAACAAAACTAATTTCCATTTGTTCCAGGGTGGGACTTATACAGTTGTACAACACAGTAGACTCACATAGTCAGTCTATTAAGATACAAAAGTGAGCCTTTAAATTTAGTTACTGAAACTAGCACAAAGTAAGAATGTGAAACTTTCAATGATACAAACTGTAAAAGTCCATGTATATTACATAGAAGCACTTATTCTTTTGTATGTTTCATTTTTCTATTTAACCCACCTGAGACCAGCTGTGGTCCCATAATATGAACTTGCCACTTTAAAGTGATCTAAATTAAAACCTTCCTTCAAGATTTCAATGTTACTTTATGTTTCAAACACCAGCTTAATAGAGACAAATATATTTTCAAATTAATTGAAAGCATGGCAGTGTATTTCAACAGAAATATGGGTAACAAAAAAGTTAATATATTCTTTCAAGTGCCACTCTGCATTTAGTTGGTCAACTGCATTCATAAGGAAATTACTATAATAAATATTATTATAAATAATATAACAGTGTTATATTATTCAATAAAACATCATTCCAGAAAAACAGGCCAATAAAACACATTTTTGTTTTTCTGAATCAATACAAAACTCAAAAATCATGCAATTTCAGAAGGTAAAGTTGTTAATCATAGAATAAAAAAAAGAAGGGCATGAGAATGGAAATTTTAATAGAACTCTTTCGTGACTAAATCTTATCTACAAAATTAAAATAAGGGTTACAGTTAAGCCTATTTTTTATTACGTCTTTATTATAATTTAAGAAAAGTTATATTGAAACTTGAATCTGTTGTTCTAAATCTGATGGACATTTCAACATTATCATTAATTATTATTATTTAATGTCCATCTTCCATACAGGAATTGGTTGGACTGTTTGCCACAATCCAATGGGTTGGAGAACTGCAACAAACTCCATTGTTTCTATAGCCCTTCCTAAAGCTAACTTCTTTATAGAGTGTACTGGGTGCTTTTTCGTGGCACTGGCATTAAGGAGCTATAGTTGTTGGCTACTAATAACAAAATATTGCCAAAAACACATCAGTGTTTTGAAAGACATTCTTGAAAGCAAAACAGTCTCATTTTTATTTAAATTCTTTAACTTTTTGATACATTTTTACATAATTAATATGTGAATGTCTAGAAATAAGAATACACATTCCCTTTCTATAAAGATATTTCTGTTTATTATTAACAGAAATTTGAAATAAGCTTGTATGCCAATCAACGGCAATATGTATAAATCACAGATGCATATCTGGAAAACCCTAATTAAAACAAATTATTCACTGGCAAAATTTCCCCTTTTTGTTTTATATATACTGAAGATGGTTATAATCATCCTTATTATCTTTTTTAATGTCATATCCTATATATTATAAAACCACAATAGAGAAGTACTTATATATATATATATATATATATAAGTACTGCTCTATTGTTTTATGAGCTAATGTCTAAGCTGGCTGTCATACCTATCTTACTATACAGTTGTTTCAATTACTACCAACATCTCATAACAATCATTTTGTACAGTCTTGCCATGCATTCATATTGTCCAATCATAATATTGAATTTTACCACACATTTATATAATATAGTCTTTTTTTTCTGAAAACAACACTTGATGCCCGCTGTACTTTTCTTAACATTGGATGGAATCATGGGAAATTAAGGGTTTCAGAATTAATGACTATTTAGTAAGCAGCAATGAAACAACAACAACAGCAGTTTTGAAGAACAGTAGAGAAGATAAATAAAATGGAAAGTTAAAAGGGGAAAAAGTGGGGGATGAGATAAAATGTTTTAAAAAGAAAAATGCAAATGTAGAATAAGCAAAACTAAACAAGAGAAAGAGAGAGAGAGAGAGAGAGAGAGGGAAAGAGAGAGAGAGGGAAAGAGAGAGAGAGGAACTGACTGAACTGAAACTGAGGAAGCACAACTTACTGTTGAATGGCAGGTGCTGAAGGAGATTTAGGTTGAGGGTCCCGTTTTGTTGGAGAGCGAGGAGATTTACGTACACGGAACATCTCTGGAGTGTTAATTTCCTATGAATTAATACCAAGGTTTTAGAATGAGACAAGACCAAAGTGGAACATTAAATAACAAATTATACCTAAGGTCATTCCTCAGACACTCAAAATAAAAGATTATGGATGGACTCACAGAATCATTAAGAAAATTATTTGGTTTTGATGAAAGATTTATTTTCTTTAATCCTTTAGTACTCAGATTATTATGTTGAAGGTAATGCTTATTTATTCACATTGCTTTGTATTAACCATGCATTATCTTGTAGCTTTGAGATTTTGATGATGTGACAGTTTTATTCTTAGAATGACCTTGTAGGATATGTAGTAAAGGGTGGATCTGGTCAGTAGAATATTTTGGCCGGATTTGGCCAGTTTAAATGCTAAAAGGTTAATGCTCAAGTAGTTTATAGGTTAGAAGTCCAAATCCTTCGCAAAACTAATTCAGTTCTCCACTCTGACAAGACAGAAATTATTCTACTAGTACATGTTACCTGTCTCCACTTACAATGGAGTTAGTTTCAAGAAAGTTTATGATTTGTGTATTAAAAAAAATGTCCAACAGAACACATACTAATGCTGAAATCTGCAGATTAGCCTGAGTTTCAAGCTGTACTTAAAGCAGTGTTTTTCATAGGGGGTGGTTCTATGAGATTTGAAAACCAGAGAGGACAAACAACAATAACAACAGCAGTAGCACATTTCTATGCTTATGTGGGTCTGATGGAATTCGTTGAGGCAGATTTTGTATGGCCAGATGCCAACGCCCACCTAATCATTTGGCTAGACATGTTTTTTTGCAAAAACTGGAAATAAACGACACTCATATACAACTATCATGTGACATCAAGACAAAGAGATACAAACACGAGTACACACACACACACACACACAATGGGTTTCTTTTAGTTTCTCTCAACTTAATCCACTCACAAGGTCTTGGGTAGCCTGAGGTAATGGTGGAAAGCTCTTACCCAAGGTACTATGTAGTAGGATTGAACCTCAAATCATGTGGTTGTGAGGCAAGCTTTTTAACCACAGAGCCATGCTTGTTTTCAAAGGGAGAAAACTATACATTACAAAAATGGTTATTAATGATAGTAAATTTTTATATTTACCTGTCCTGAAAGATCAGTTAAAATACTCCAGGTTTCTTCTCCGTTTTGTTGCAGCTTGTGAGTGGAATCTTTCAACCGATTCATTTCATTCAGTAACTGAAAAAATTCAAATATAAATACTAGAAACAGAATCACTCAGACAGCTGAAATCTAAATCATTTTCTCTCATCTACAGATAGGGGTCATACTAAAGAAAAAAAACAAAAAAAAGCCCTGTTATTGTTACATGTAAGTCTTAGTAATGCCTTATGTATCTAGTTTGGAAACTAAGAGTTTTGAATTCAATTCCCACAGGAATTGAATATCTCTATAAGGAAAAGAAACAACAGCAAAAGAACGAAAACAAATGAAGTGAATAACCCCTAAGGTGTAAAAAAACAAAACAAAACAAAAAGCAGTCAATATATTTATACTCAGACATATTAGAACGCATATTAGAAACGGTTACATGCTGCACAGGTACAATTAGTGTATTCACAGATACCAAATAAACTGACAAGGGAATAATGATGCTAGTCTACAAACAACATATTAGAATTCATCAATGGCGGCGAGCTGGCAGAAACGTTAGCACGCCGGGCGAAATGCTTAACGGTATTTCGTCTGCCGTTACGTTCTGAGTTCAAATTCCGCCGAGGTCGACTTTGCCTTTCATCCTTTTGGGGTCGATAAATTAAGTACCAGTTGTGTACTGAGGTCGATGTAATCGACTTAATCCCTTTGTCTGTACTTGTTTGTCCCCTCTATGTTTAGCCCCTTGTGGGCAATAAAGAAATAAGAATTCATCAAATACTGCACCATGTCCTGTCTCAGTTCTAAATATTTACACATTAAACTAGAAAGTGTGAAGGCACATGGTTCAGTGGTTAGGGCTCACAATCTGTTGTGTTTTTGAGCAAGACACTTTATTTCACATTGCTCCAGTTCACTCAGCTGTAGAAATGAGTTGCGACATCACTGGTGCCAAGCTGTATTGGCCTTTGCCTTTCCCTTGGATAACATTAGTGGTGTGGAGAAGGGAGACCAGTATGCATGGGCGACTGCTGGACTTCCATAAACAACCTTGCCCGGATATGTGCCTCGGAGGGGAACTTTCTAGGCATATCCCATGGTCATTCATGACTGAAGGGGGTCTTTATCCTAAACTAGAGACAACACAAAAACAGTGTAATTCACACAATTACAGGCTGTATTCAGATATTGAGATTACTCACACATCTGGATAGCATTTAAAAAATATTTAAAAGAAAGCGTGTCCACTTATGATAAATCACTGCTGAGTTATCATACATGCATAATATAGAGTCTCACATGCTAAAACATTTGTCTGGGGTAATTGATCTGTGACATATGCTTAGTCACCGAAAAAGTCTGCTCCTTCAGTTATCTGTTGTGGTGATGACGGTGGAAGAAGCATAAAAAAAAAAGGAGGCAGAAGCTGAATAAGAAGGAAGAAAAAGAAGATGATGAAGGAGAAAGAGTGAAGGGAGAAAAAAAAAAGGAAGAAGAAAAGTAGCAGGAGGAGAACATCTACAACAAAAACAGTAGCAGCAACAAGGTCGAATTTGTCAATGTTATAATGAATTTATTTTTTTCAAGATTCTGTATTTAAATTTATTAATGCTCTGCTTTCTGACTTGAATTTTCTACATCATTACTTACCTGATCATATTGGACTCTTAATATTTTTTGTTGTTCTTGAAGTTTACAGTTCTGAGTTGACAATTCCTTCATGTTAATTCTCATTGTATCTATACGAGCATTTCTATCTATAAAAATGATAAAAAAAGATCTTACATTAGTTTGTTATTAACTAATAAACTGAAAAAAATTTTTTTAATATACAAGTGTGTTCTAACTGCGAAACAACAGTTATTAACCAAATTCTTTCTTCGTAAGACTGTAAAACTTAGCTTGTGAGGAAATTTAAAAGCAGGGAATGTTTTGCTTTATTCATTAATTGTCTCACTACATGTTCGAAACTTTGTCATAAACAATGGACTAAATGGTTTTCAAAGGAGGATTGTTGTTCTAATTGTACCAACGGACCTAACTGGAAATAGACTGGAGATTGCTGTTGTATTATCATCAACTCAATTATATTATAATGAGCAATCAGCAGGGAACCATCTAAATGGCCACTCAATCTGCTAGAAACAGCAACCAAATACCCCTCAAATCACACCTTTTAAAAAACAGAACACATTAGTGACTACAGTCATAGATATAATATGACAGACAAAAGAAAAAAAAAAGAGTGGGTGGGATGGTTACATCTAGAATGCCTCTCATCACAAAGCTGCTGGATCAGCACTGAGATGGGAGGGAGTTAATAAAAAACAACATGCTATGACAGTACACCCCTCATGCATCATCAATCAATGTTTGTGTTTTTTTTTCACTTCACGTTTGTCATTTTTCAGATTAAAACAATCTACTTTATTCCCTGGTTTCCCAGTCATATGGCAATTTAGGCAACATGTTCTCTACAGTCTAAACATCATCATCAATACCATTTCACACCAGCTTTCCATGCTGGCATGACTTGGATTGGTCATCACAGTCTAAGTTGACTCCCATTGGGAACTATGGGAATATGTCATTTGCATGTGTCATTTGTCTTAGTTACTGTGGTTGGATGCCCTTTCTAATGCCAACCACTATACAGTACTGGGTGCATTTTCTTGTGGTACCAATACTAGAAAGGTTAACTAGTCCTTGATGAGACAGGATAGAGGGACCTCAGAGCCCTACACTTTGTTGGCCATTTAACCAACCACTTTACAGTGTGAACAGGAGATGCCAAGTTTCTAATGTGTATTTTTTAATGCCTTTTTTAATGCCTTTTGTGAATGGTGGGTGAGAGGAGAGGAAGGGTTACTGGCATAAGAAGCAGCAGATCAAGACATTTAGTAATCCTGGTCTAAAAGCTTGTAACAGAGTTAACCCCACTAAAAGCTCAGAAAGGATAAGATGGTGATGTTAAACAATAAATACAAAAAAACAAAGAAAGAAAGAAAAATCCTTCAAAAGATGAAATGAAAGATATGCAAACATACCAAGATAGTAGCTTATATATTCTAAGGACATGGCTGGCGACAAGTGCCACTTTTTCCGAGATTCTTGTTTATCTTGAGATACACTTTGGACCTGGTAAAAAAAAAAAAAAAAAAAAAAAAAAAAATCAGTTTGATGTTTGTTTTATGTTCATTATTTTTTTCAAGTTAATGCAGGATAGATGGAGATATCTTTTGAAGTAGCACTTTATAGCTGGATGCACTTCTTACTATCAGCCCTTAATTGTTTTTCAAGTAAGGCGGACCTCTTTATTCCACTGGTCTTCAAAAGTGTAGAGTAACTGGTCATAATGTCAGCAGGGATTGTAAACCTGACATTACTGCTTTACTCACCTAGCAATAATTGACATGGCATGTCAACATCTGCACACACATACACACACAAGCAGACAGACATGCGTGCGTGCACACACATAATTTATTGAAACTGAATGTTTATTTTGAGACTAGAGTTTCATGCCATTGCAATCTTCAAGCAAGAATTGTTACAATATTTTGTATACACACACACACACTCAAGTTTCCATACAATTTCCCCTTCACCAATTGCATTCATAAGGAAAACGTATTTCATGTGTTCATTTTTACAACTGTTTATCCTTGTTAGCATGGTTAGACAAATACACTATTGGATGCCTTTCCTGTTACTAACCATTACCTATGTTTCAATTTTATTTTACATTCTTTGAAGGAGCAAAGCTGGCAGACAAAGAACTGACAGCAATGTTACTGCTGGTAATTGAGCAATATAGACAGAGAAGGCAAATATACATACACACAAGCACACATGTCTATATAAAAAGGAGCTTCTTTCAGTTTCTATCTCTCCACTCATAAGGGTTTAGTAGAAAACATTTAAATCAAGAGAACCTGAAAACATGTGGTTGGGAAGCAATATGCCATGACAGTACACAAGGCCTGTGCCTATATATATATATATATATATATATATATATATATATATATATCATGTGTATGCATGCACACACACACACACACACACACACACATTTAGGGAAACGAGATGTAACTGACCTGTGTTATTATTCCCATCAGCTCAGCTTTTCGCAACATTTTCTTTACGACAGATGGACTTGATGATAAATGTCTAATTAATTTTTGAGTTGGTACTGGTAGAAATGTACAAAAAAATGGAACTGAATTAAAGACAGCTATGCAGAAAAAAAAAAAAAAAAAACATTGAATTTAACAGATATTCTTTGAAAATGATAACTTGTAAAATTAACAAGCTGTACAAAAATCTGTAGAGTGAAAATGTTTTTGTAGAAATTCAAAACTTTAATAACACTTCAGATAATCATATATTTTGGATATTGAACAGAAATCATGGACTTGTGGATTCCCTTGCTGTAGATGACAGATGAAGCTTCAGCAATTTCTTGCTGAACAACTTGCACAGATTTGATTACTGTGGTCAAATCTCTCTGCTGTACATTAGCTCGTAAAATCAACATTGCCTGTAGAGGTGCATAGTGTCCCACATGTCTGAACAGAAATAAATTCATAAAAATCTCCCCTGCTTAAAGCATGCTGTATAATATATATCTCACAGGAAACTGATATAATAGAAGCATTTTGAGTCTAGGTAATGCTGAGTCTTACAACCAAATGTCATTATATGCTATATATATATTGGATTGGTGCATAATTATTGCGGCTTTTTTTCAACAAAAACATCTTTAAATGATGGTCTGACTGTCTGCCAAGCAAATGGGAAGCATGAAGTAGATGGTGAATATGCTCCGGAATAATCATTTAAAGATGTTTTTGCTACATGCTGTTATTGTTTTTGTTGAAAAAAAAGCCACAGGAATTATGCACCAACCCAATATATATATATATATATATATATATATATATATATATATATATATATATATATATATATATATATATATATATATATCACTGGGAACTGATATAAGATGAGCAGTTTGAGTTCAGGTAATGCTGAACCTTACAACTGCATGTCATTAAGATTTTCTTTAGGATATTTCTTCATTGTGATTTTTGTAGAGTAGAGGCAAAATGGCTGACTACATGAGATCAGTGTCACCACACTTTCATAAGTATATTTCTGTTGAACTACACTTTGCTTGTTTCAATTTATTTTTAAAAGGAAGTTAACAAAATAACTTTAATTTTTATCAAGCTAGTGTTTCGAATAAACACTTTAAAAATAGTAGGCTTGTATCATAGAACAAGGAACAATCTCAGACAGGTCATTATCAAAAGGGTTAAGCATGGGCTACACTGGGTAATTGACACTCTCACCCCGTGCTAATGTATGATGTTAGAAGGGCCCTGAATGAGATATTGAATTTGCAGCTTGAGTTCAGATCAAGCTTCACACATTTCACGATATCTGAAAGCAAGAGCCTCTGTTTTACATTCTTCTATTGAATGTTATCTGCATCAACTAGCATTCAAGATATTTGCCTCCACCTAAAAAGCACAAGAATTAATCCTTGACTAAATAACCCTAAAGGTCTGTGAAAAGAGATGAACTTAAAAAACATCCTATGATGTCCTTAAGTTCAACTGATACCCCATTGGTGATAAATGTTGTAATGCATAGCAATAGACACAGGGAAATCTTAACAGCAGGGGCAGGTTGGTTCCTGTTAATTTAGATGATGACTTACAGCCTTACCCCATGATGGTGTACTTCGTGCTTTTGCAAGAAGATACTTCTGACGACGCCTGTTCAGTTTCCTTTGAAATCTAGCCTGAAAAATAAGTTTAAGCACATATATATATATATATATAAGTATACACATACACACACACACACATCAAACAAAGAAGAGAGTAATCACTACTAAAGTTGTAGTAAATATTTATGTCATATATACAGCTGGCCAGCCGTAGAAACTCTGCCAAATCAGATTGGAGCCTGGTGCAGCCTTCTGGCTTGCCAGTCCTCAGTTAAATCGTCCAACCCATGCTAGCATGGAAAACGGACGTTAAACGATGATGATGATGATGACACATGTCCTTGGTAGAAGCAGTCATATTATGTGCAGAAGCTAATGTACGAAAAAGTAGAATAACATCTTATTATCATTATTTATGTCTAGCAGAACTGTTTAGTGCCTCAGACTAAATATTTTGTAGCATTTCCTCTGCATCTTTACATTCTGGGTTCGAATCCATGCTGAGGTCAGCTTTACTTTTCCTCTTTTCAGAGTTGATAAAATAAAGCATCAGTCGAGTACCAGGATCAATGTAATCAACAACTTCATCCTTCTAAAACTATTGGCCCTGTGTTATAATTAGAAAAAATTATATCAGTCTACTTTCTAGGTTTTTACATTTTTAATATAATTATTCCAATATTAAAGAGCCAGTTTGCAAAATGTCTACAGCCTTCTATCCACCACCATCCCAGCTTAATAGCCAGTAGTCCCAACAAATAAGCATAGAGATAACCTTAGCTACCATAGACTACAGCAGTAAAATCTCTTTTACTGCCACAATATGAGCTCAACTGACATTATGGACAGATTTACCTCCCCTGTAGTATTGAGCCTTATGAAATGTCTCTTAACCTGGTAACACATCTCAAAGACAACTTCAGCTGTCTTAAGATTTGTACACTAAATTTCTCCTGCTCTCATAAAGCCATGGTGAACACCTGTAGCATTATTATGGTCAGATAAGGTTTTTTCTGCCATAGTGACCCCTCTAGTATAAATAACTTGATAGTTAATTTTCCCATCATCCTACCAAAACAATCAAGATTTGGAAGGTTTTCCCAAACTGATAGTCCTTTTTCTATCAATCAAACCTATAAATGTTTAATGAAGGGAATTAGAGAGGAGCTAAGTATTTTCATAATGATATGGGTGTAGCAATTTTAGTTATCTAACTTTTATAGCTTGTATTAGTTACAAATAGGTAAATACACACAAATTTTTTTTTCTTAAAATGTGCCTACTTTTTCTTTTTCATCTTCTATCTCTTTTTCTGAATGCATTTTCACATGTGACTGAATGGCCAGCCAATTGCGTCTCTTTGCTCGAGCTGTTGTTTTGTCAGCATGCATTTTGCAGTATGCAAAAAATGGATCAGCAATATCCTGAAATTACAAAATAATCAAAAATTGAAGAATTTTTTTCCCCACTGTATCATCACACACAAGACTGATAATTGAATCATTGATAATTGACATATTGATTACTTTAATACATGAGCTGGCATGCTGCTGATGAAGCTAACAAGCAGAAATATAGTTTTTAAGATATTCTCTCAAAACAAATACTACAGTTTAAAAGGCTTTCAACATATACACATTTTAAGTATGTATACAGATGGTTAACTTTGAACACTGCTTCCATTGTCAATAATGAAAATATACATATTATACATATATATATATATATATATATATATATATATACACACACACAGGGTGCAATGTGTATATATACACACATACATACACACACACATTAATATTGAACAATGGGAATGAGTGCTCAACACCACATTGATGGATAAAGATTCTTTATTTATAGGTTAAGGTTACCATTAGTTTCATGTAAAAAGAGAAATCCCTTAACAATTACCAAACCTGCCACATGGAGGACTGGAGTTTGTCTACACACACACACACACATATTATATTATATATGGTGGGCTTCTTTCCGTTTCCATCACTTACAAGGCTTTGGTTGGCTTGGGGCTATAGTATAACACATTCACCCAAGGTGCCATGCAGTGGGATTGAACCCATAACCATGTGGTTGGGAAGTAAACTTCTTAACCACACAGCCACACCTGAGCCTACCTTCATTTTTAGAGTACAACAGGGATTATTGAAAAAATGCGATTTAGAATTTTTCATGAAGAAATCAGATCATCATTAATAGTAGGAGTAGTAGTAGTAGTAGTAGTAGTAGTAGTAGTAGTAGTAGTACATACCATTACTTCTTCAGGAGGAGCTTCAGCTAATAAACCTTCTCGTTGAGCACTGCATTAGAAATTAACAAAAATATTTTCAGATGGAAGAAAATCAAAGGGTATTGCAAAGACTTCTGAGAAATTATTTATGACTTCTTAAAAGAAAACTAAAGATTTATAGTATAATTAATGAAGCTGAAAATATGATAATTTGAGAAATTATTTTATTGTAGCATGTTTTCACTATGATGTGAAAGGTTTAAAAAATAGTAATTAAAAAGAATCATTTCAGATGTTAAAACCATTTATCACAAGATTTTATTAAAAGACTGCATTACAATTAATCATGGATGTACACATGGCTGTATTAATAAGTTTGCTTTGCATCTACATTTTATTGAGCTGGAATGCACTGCACAGCACCTTAAATATCTTTTACCATCGCCATCTGTGTATCATACACACATAAACCATTCACAGGCATGATGCTGTGGTTTTATTCCAAGAGAAAATGTCTTCATATACATATTGTGTTGACAACAAAATACATTGGAGTGAGACAAACATCCCAGCAGTGACTCTATGCCTAAAAACAATTCCTCCCTACCCAATATATAGGAAACTGTGATTAATACATTCACTGATGTTACAGAAAGCTTGTTGGGCTGTAATAAACTTAGTGTATGCAACTGAAGCAGAATTATATGGAAATCACCATACTTAATGTGTTGTTGTTGTTGGCACTCTGTCGCTTACGGCGTCGAGGGTTGCAGTTGATTCGATCAACGGAACAGCCTGCTCGTGAAATTAACGTGCAAGTGGCTGAGCACTCCACAGACACGTGTACCCTTAACGTAGTTCTCGGGGATATTCAGCGTGACAGTGTGACAAGGCTGACCCTTTGAATTACAGGCACAACAGAAACAGGAAGTAAGAGTAAGAGAAAGTTGTGGTGAAAGAATACAGCAGGGTTCGCCACCATCCCCTGCCGGAGCCTCGTGGAGCTTTAGGTGTTTTCACTCAATAAACACTTACAACGTCCGTTCTGGGAATCGAAACCGCGATCCTATGACCGCGAGTCCGCTGCCTTAACCACTGGGCCACTGCGCCTCCACTACTTAATGTGTACATACATCTGAAAGGCATTATACCATAGTTTTTGTCCGAGAGAAACTGGTTTCATCGACATGTATCAAAAACAATAAGTGCTACACGTCCTACTCTGCTCAGACAATTAAAGAAAGAGAACTCTGAAGATATTGAACAATGATACAAAATTGTTATTTAAGAGTACACAGCAGGTTGAATTTAATAATAGAGCAACTGGGGAAGGTTGAAATGTTGTATACATTGATTGACTCTGTATTGCACTTAACTCACAATAACCCTGACCAGCTAGTGTTAAATAAGTTTACAGTTCACTACTTTAGGGAACAGGAGCATCGTATAATCAACAAATGTTTTATAAGCTTCCACAAAGCTGGAAACTGGAGATGGCATTGGGAAGTTATATTATTGTATATTTCCCTGAACTGCACCAATAGGATAAAGATTATGGTGATGCATCAATAAATCCAATGGATTACAGAACATTATTATTTTCCTTTTGAAGGAAACATTAGGAAAGAACATAAACATTTTAAAAAATGTGTTAAAAAAAAATAACAGTAAAACCATAGAATAATGATAAGAATCTTACCAAGTAACATGAAAGTAAGCCCGGCACATTCCTGCATCACAGCTAATACACACTCCAGTTCGACTAAAGCGGTTATCTTCACATAATGAACAGTCCTAATAAAGAAATAACAAAAGTATTGCAGTATTTCAGTTGAAAAAAGAATTTTACATCAACACAGCAATTAACAGATAAACCATCCAATCATAAACATGCTGCAAAACTGAAAAGTAAGCTTTTATAGTTTTAGAAGGGCAACAAGCCTGACATTTGAAGGGACTCTGTGAATGTTGATATGTATACATACATATCACACACACACACACACACACATATATATATATATATATATATATATATATGAGATTTACAGAAGAACAAAAAACGAAGACAGATGCATAAACAACAAACAGGTGTATTAGTTTGACGCTCGGGAAGGTGAGAAAATCTTAGAAAGGAACATGAGGAAATAAACAGAGAGAGAATACAAAAAGCTTTTGGAGCTAGTGAATGATACATAAATACACACACACATATATATGCATATACATACATATACATATATATATATATATATATATATATATATACACATATATACATGCATATATGGGTATAGGACGTCACAAACAGTGAACAACATGACATACGAAAACAAATAAGTTGAATACATAAACGAGAGAAACAAATGGAAAACAAGACAAGTAACATAAAGAACGACCCTTCATCAGTTGTCAGCTGCCTATCTACTCATTTCAAGCATTGAACGACAATATGAGTTTTCAAAGGCAGTTGCTCCACAAAAGCCAAAATAAAATTTGGAATTTTATGGAGGGTCAAAATAGATAGATGGATGGATAGATAGATAGATAGAGAGTCTAAAAGAAACATTGTAGCAATTGATAAAAAAATTAATTACTTTGGCTCCCCATCTTGCATATGGCATTTCAAATAATGTGACAGCACTCAGTCGGTCAACATCTCCAAATGCTACACCTGGGGTATATAATGCACACACCAAATGAACCCATCTGAAGAAAAACAAAAAGATTAAAATCACCAATGAACTAATGATTATTAGTCACATTAATTTTATCAATAAACACCTTTTTACCATTATACTGATGTCTTACATAAGCAGAAGGCTCTCATGATTTACATGGGAAAGGGAATACATTTCTCAATAATAGGTGAAACGACTACATCATTTAATTTGGAGGAGAATGTAAGCATTGAGAAGAAAACTGTAAAAAAAAAAAAAGACTGGGAATTAAGTCCCTTCCTAGACCTGTTTTGCACTAAGTTAATGGTAAAGAATCATGTCACTTTTGCTGTTCAAAAATCCAATGAACCTGTGATATTACTCCAAGTTATTTAGAATGGTGCTCTAACGTTCTCAAATATTCGTCAGCTCTTTCTTTCAACTATATAGAAAATTGATTCCCAGGAGAAATAGTCAAAATGACTTGAATCTACTCCGGTATCATCTTAATAGGGCTTTTCATCTATCATTAGGGGAATGGAAAAATAAAATCAACACTGTGGTATTTGAAATAAGTTTAATCTGGAAATAAATAAATAAATAAAATAAAACAATCAGATATTTTTTAGAGCACACTAAAAAGAAAAAAAGGATATTTTTATAGTATATAGACTAGAAAGTTCACTTGCTATACGGCAATAGGAAAACGTTTATAGAATTGATATGCTTCTGGCTGATTAGAAAACGGCAAAAAGTGAGAGACACAGAAGAATTTGCATGAGGTTTGTTAAATGTGACTCTCAGAGTAAGTAGATTAACATCTCAGTGCAACAGTATGTATTGGATAGTTACTATTTATCAGTGGTTCTTGACCACTTTTTTTGTGGCATCCCTTTTTAAGTAGTAGTTATGCCTAAATGGCAAGTGAGGTATCACTACTAAACTAACTTAACATAGAGGATAATTTATAAATTCTACTCAAAAAACGGATTGTATAGGCTTTTAATAGTGAAATGATAAAAAATGAAGGAAGACAGAAGTTGTAAATTTACTTTATACATTGCAAGTTAATGACTTCCTGTGTCTAGAGAGACCTGGCTAAATTTTCTAAATCAGGCTGAGCAACTGTTTAGATTCTACACAGTTATTCAACCTGCTACAAATAGCAGCATTCTACTCATCCCTCATTTTATTTTAATAACCATTACTAGTTTTAACATGTATATGGCTTTCGTGCGGGTGACACGTAAAAGCACCCACTACACTCTCTGAGTGGTTGGCGTTAGGAAGGGCATCCAGCTGTAGAAACTCTGCCAAATCAGATTGGAGCCTGGTGTAGCCATCTGGTTTCACCAGTCCTCAGTCAAATCGTCCAACCCATGGAAAGCGGACGTTAAACGACGATGATGATGATGATGAATGCAATTACAACAATAGGTAAAATTTAGTATGCTAATTATGTTACCTCACTTGCCCCCTCACTGATCCCTTTGGGGCAGTATTGCCTACATTGAGAAATCCTGCTGTATATCATAAATTTGAAACAATCCAATGTATAGAAATGAAGAGTAAATAAATGACACATGATGGATGATGTGATAGAAGTAATGTAACCAAGAATGGATAATTTAAGGAATAATACATTATATATTTACTTAATCACTTGTGCAGACAGGCACAGTGCAAGTATGCTGGGCTCATAACCCAGAGTTCTGTAGACTGGAACTAACTCTGAAGAAATGCAGAATATTTTTTGATACTTAGACATTGCAATTGAATCATCTACAAATATCCCAATTATATACATGTACATATGCCTACAGGGATACATACAAATTATATTATGCAACAGAAATATATACGAGGTCAAGGGAGTCACCAAGAGACTAGGGTACAATAAAACTCAAGTTGCATAGTGGACATAAATAACAACAACAGGACTTGTAGCAGTGGTTCTCAACCTGGGTCTATATGAGATTTTGTTGTTAAAATTTATCTGCAATAAATTGGTTATACTTCAAAAATACACAATATATTTTAACAACAGTTATTAATAATATTTAAGCATAAAAATATAAGATTTTTTAAGCATTTTAAACATTGAGGATCTAGTACAGTAAAATAGGAATTAAAGGGGTCTATAGGCCAAAAATAGTTGAGAACCACTGGTTCATAGGATATACAGCATATATATCCAGTCAAGATATTCTGTTTTATGTTCAAACTGGCCAGATTTAGCCCCTCACACCAACCTTACAGTGTCATTCTAAAACTAAACAATCACACCACTGAAATCTCAAAGCTATGAAATAATGCATGATTCATACAAAACAATGTGAATAAATAAGCATCACATTTGACAGAGTAATCTGGATGCTAAAGGGTTAGTTTGTTTTATCGATAAAGAAAATAAAATGAAGAAAATCTAGAAGTGAGATTAAGAATAGCAGAAATTATATTTTGGTTATACTTACTTGCCTGCATCTGTTTCTTTAAAAATTCCACCATAGTTTGGACATAATTCACAACTCTATCAGGCAGGGAAAGATTAAAGAAACAAAAATAATAACAAATAAAAAAAGGGTTAATTTCTTTCCATCTTGCAAATCTTTTATCTTAGAAAAAGATTTATGGGTTAAAACAAAAATATATTTTATGGATATTGGAAGGAGAAAGGTAAAGTTGACATAGGCAAGATATGAACTCAGAATATAATAAGACTTAAATACCACTAGGTGCTCAACTGATTCTGTAAATCTACTGTCCCATTACTTATGGTCATTGATAAAACAATTATTCTCATCAGCACTAATTGCCCCAATTTATGGTTAAATGCTATTTAATATGATATGATGTATTAAGGCAGCATGCTGGCAGAATTGTTAGCATGCTGGGCAAAATGCTTAGCAGCATTTCATCCGACTTTGTTCCGAGTTCAAATTCTGCGAAAGTCTACTTTGCCTTTCATCCTTTTAGGGCTGATAAAATAAGTACCAGTTGAGCACTGGGGTCAATGTAATTGACTAGCCCTGTCCCCCAAACCTGCTGGCCTTGTGCCAAATTTGTAACCAATATGATATGATGTATTTGTGAGCCTTACTGGCGTTCCCACTAATAAGACTCATAACTACAGCACACCAGACTCAGGTATGATAAACATTAGGCTGTTTATCATACCTGAACAAAACGTCCTGATGTTGCCCAAAATGGCCATCGAAATCCCAGCTGTGATGACAAAGTTGCTGTCACCTGTTATTAAAATAATTTGCAAAATGAGCTCACAGAATACATCTCTCTGCATGCACTTCTCAGAGATTCCTCCTCATTGTTTTAACATCCACTTTATCATGCACACAATATGTGTGTGCGTGTGTGTGTGTGTGTGTTTGTGTCCGCCTGTCTGCATATGCATGCATGCATACATTCACATAGGCATGGTTATGCGGTTAAGAAGCTTGTGTCCCAACTATGTGGTTTCAGGTTCAATTCCATTGCATGCCAACTTGTGCAAATGCATTCTATTATATCCTTGGGCTGATCAAAGCTTTCTAAGTAAATTTGCTAGGCAGGTGTATGTGTGTGTTTGTGTGTGTGTGTCCCCTTGTCTTGATATTGTATGACGGTTGCAAATGAGTGTCATTCCTTTCTATTCCTCTGCAAAAGAACATTTCTGATCATGGAGAAATTTTAATTTTGCAGTGAAACAGACAGGGGTTAGTGACAGGAAACGAATCAAGTTGTAGAAAATCTACTTCAATGAATTCCTTCTGACCCATATAAGCACAGAAATGTGGACATTAAAATGATATACATACATCCACACACACACAAGTATGCCTTTGTTTGATGCTAAAGCTTTGCTTTTTCCCTGCTCCAATGTCCACACCTGACATCTGACAGGAAACTCAGAGTAGCCCCAGAATGAATGTTTAACCATTAAAAATGAATGAATTTTACGATATTTATAAACATTAAGTATTTGGGCTTACAAGCATCAAGCATATTTATTTTTTCTTTTGTTTGTATACCAACACATATATAAAAGACAAAACCCAAAACGTAAGTATCATGACTACTTACAGGTTTAACACCAGCTTTACAAGCATCACAAAACCAAGGTTCTGTACTTGCAGATGATTCTGTGCTTGCAGCAGACTGGTTATCACTAATTCCATAACAACCTGCAGTGAACAAATTTTTGTTGATATAATCAATACAGAAAGTTTAAGTCATAAAATTCCTTTGTAAATATCAGATCATTCATAATAAAACAAAGCTACGACAACAATTACATTATAATAATAACAAGAGCACTCAGAGAGCGCAAACCTCTGCCATGGCAATACCAATGTCCTCTCAACGATTAGCCGGAGATGATTTTTAAAATGAGAATATCTGAAATAAACTCGACTACTCTCACAAACATGAAATTCTAAAAATGAACCCGACCACTCTCAAAAATTAAGTAAAAAAAAACCAGAAAAATAATCCAGAATCCTTGTCTGGTACCTGACTGATCCCAATGGTAGTCATGGAATGTGAAGGTAGGTGTGCGGGCTGTGTTTGTAATGTAATGTGTGTCGTCTATGGTGGGAACAGGGACAGTTTTCTCTATGAAAGCCTTTTTAAGTCTATCCACTAAGATAAGTGTTTTTACGACCATTAAAGTCTATAGTGAAACAGTTATCCGTATGTGAAAGAAAACAGAAAGGACCTGCATACGGTGCTACTAACAGAGTTTTAACAACATTGTTGCGCACAAAAACATGAGTCCAAGAAGTAAAACTTCCTTCAAGGTAGAACTAGAAATGCAACTGTCAAGTAGCTAAGAAGTTTTAAACAGGAGCGATATATTCAAAATTGGTAAAACTAAAAATTGTCGAGGATAAATGAAATTTATTACTGTTACTGAATATGTTAGTGTTATTTAATTTCTGAATGGTTTTGCTCCCGTTTGTATAAGTAGTTTGATTTCTTTATCCATCAGTTTCTACTAAGATAGAAATGTGAGTAATATGAATAATAGAGAAACGAAAATAAAACTTTGGAAACAGCAACACCACCATAATTTGTGTGGAAACCATGAGTGAGCTTTCAAGGGAGATAATTAGAGAAAGACTTGAAAGTCAATGTAAGATCGTAATACTACATGTAAAGTAAATATAGCAAATAATCCGGAATCCTTGTCCGGTACTGGATTGATCCCAAAATCTAATCAGTTCATGCTAGTGACAAGGTCAAACATCCCTGAAAGTTTCATCCAAATCCATCGAGCAGTTCTGGAGATATCTTGTCTACAGACAAACAAACACAACTGAAAACAATACCTCTGCCTTCGCTAAGGCAGAGGTAATAATAATAATAATAATAATAATAATAATAATAATAGATGGAATACTAGGCAGTGGCTCTCATGGTTTCTGATCTTAACTAATTGGAACTGTTATCATGTACATGTTTTGCCTTGGTGTAAAAGGTGGTTTACAGCAAATATTTCCCTCAATACTACATATTTGCTTGACCATAACCAGTTAAGCATGTCCCTTAGTGGTTGACGATATGTGCATCTCTGATCATGAGCAGAAGTAGTGGAGGAGCATCATAGCCATGTGTTGAGAGGAATTCTTTGGAGTTTGAATAATTCAGCTCTGGAAACATGAGCATTTCATTCTTCATCCTTTAACAACATTTTTCAAGGACTTTTTGAGCAGAATGGGCTGCTAGACCTGAAGAAAATTCTAACTGGGCTCCAGCTGCAAGGCTATGCGCTGTTTATCTTGATATGAGATCACCATGTCATGCACATGCTTGTGATGCATGTGCCTGGTGTACCCTTATCAGATGAGTGATCATGATGGGTATATTGGGCTTTGTATATTTTTACTCATGTCATTTTGATGGCATGTGCTGCTCTCTCACTCAATAATAATAATAATAAGCCTACAACTTGTCAGGAAAGAATAAAAGAGGTGACAGAAAGTAGCAATGAGACAAGTAAAGACAGACAGTAATGGAAGCCAAAAGTGCATGCATAGTATTCAGGATATCATAAAAAGACAGAAAAGTGAACAATAAAAGAGCCATAAAGTGAGGAAATGGTGCAGAGGTATATGCCAAGAGCATTGAATTTTGGAAAGCATGGAATTTTTGAAGGATGCAGTATTCTGACAGCTATTAACTGATGCTGGTGGTATATTCCATACTCCAACAAATCTGATTGTGAAAAAGTGTTTCTGAAAGTCATGGTGCTGTGTTGTCTCTTGATTTCATAAGTATGCCCATGAATGGTTGAGATACTGAATTCAAATAACATGGCCTATGTTGTTGTTGGAAAGACGGTGAATAAACTTATGGGCTTCTAAGTCAGCTGCAAGACATCAAAATTTTATTCATTTGCTTGAAGCTAAAGCTTCACTCTGCTGTTGTTTCAAGGTCCACTTATTTATCTTCAGATTATTTTAATATGAAATCAATTTAAACTACAGAAGAGCCAGTGAATTAAGATAAAGCTTATAGTTTAGTTATTCATTAAAATATTGCTAGAAAATGAAAATACACTTGAAAAATTTTATGTGAGAGGAAGTACTCATCTTTAATAGTCAAGACAAATATATGCTTTCTCCCTTTGAGAGACATTCTACAAGGTAGAACAAGAATGGCTTCCAGTTTCCCATTTTTTTAAAGAAGCCTAGATAAGCCCCTATCTGGCTCTATAATCTTCAGACAGATTTACTGGTAGATACATTAAAATATACATTTAAAAAATATAGCCCTTACCTTCATGAACAGATACACCACAATTATCACATTCAACAATTTCATCATCTTCTTCACTATAAATGAAAGAAAAATAAGACTTAAATAAAAATTATAAACAATAAACAAAACATAACATTAATCCTTTTGATACCAACCTGGCTGAAATCACTTCTGGCTCTGTAGTACAAATGCCTTGTTTTTAAAAGTTCTCAATTAAAATCTTCCACCAAACCTTAGTCACTATCTATGTTCCTAACACTAGCTTAATGATAACTACGTTATTTTACTAAATTCTTTGTTATATTTAAGATTATTTGGAAGAAACACAGAGCACTTCAACAGAAATATGGTAACAAATGGGTTAATAAAAAGAAAACAATTTCATGTCTTATAATGGCTTATGAAGTGTAAATGATAGAATTTTGAGATGTTCTTTTATTCTTTTACTTGATTCAGTCATATGACTACAGCCATGATGGAGTACCACCTTAAAGGATTTTAGTTGAAGAAATCGACTGCAGGACTTATTCTTTGCAAGCTTAGTACTTATTCTACCAGTCTCTTTTGCTGAACCGCTAGCTTATGGAGACATAAACACACTAGCATCGGTTGCCAAGTGATGGCAGGAGGACAAACACAGATACACACATGTACATAAACATGTACATATATATATATATATATATATGCAGGTGCATCCAGTCCACACTGTAAAGTGGTTGGCATTTGGAAGGGCATCCAGCTGTAAAAACCTTGCCAAAACTGACCTCGCCTATGCTTGTACCACGTAAAAAACACTAAGTCGACTCTGCTGGGTGGTGGGTGTTAGGAAGGGCATCTTGCTGTAAAATCCTGTCAAGACAGTGACAGAAGTTTACCGCAGGCTTCTGCCTTGCCAGCTCTAGCCAAACCGTCCCACCAATGCCAGCATGAAAGACAGACGTTAAATGATGATGATGATGATATACAGGGTGTGATGGGTAAATTGTCACCATTTTATATTTTTTAATTACACACATGCGCATTGTTTGTTTTTGATTTTGTCAACTACACAGCATAGTAGGGTCAGTTGGGCACTGTCTGTGAGAAAAACAGCACCATGATGTAATTCACTCTGCTAGAAATTTGGAAATGACATACTGTACTGCTTGGCATTCAGGCCAGAAATTCCAATACTAACATTTCAGAGTGTTTGGGTGTCAATCTGAGGACATGTACCGAGAGTGATAAAAATCAAACATCCAGTCAACACCATGGTGTTTAGAGTGATCACTAGTGATGGCGACGTTATGCCTCCATTCATCTCCCCACACGGCCTCAGACTCAATGTGGAGGCCTACATCAAGTGCCTGGAGGAGGTAGTGCTGCCCTGGGTCAAAAGGGTGGCTGCTGGAAGACCCTATGTCTGGCAACAGGACTCTGCACCATGCCACACAAGCAGAAGAACTCAGTCATGGCTGCCAGATAATTTCTGCGTCCACATCATCCGTAACATCTGGCCATCTAACTCCCCAGACTGCAACCCGCTTGATTATTATGTGTGAGACGCAGTTGAGTGAGAGACCAATAAAACTCCTTGTGACACCAAGGATGAAGTGAAAGCAAGGATTATGGCAGCATACACCAACTTAAACAAGGAGACCATCCAGAAGAGTTACAGGAAATTCCAAAGTCATCTGGAGGCCATGGCTGAAGCCAATGGCAATTTTATTGAATAAATTTATTCTTTAGTATTTCAAAATATTTTAATGTAATTTTGGTAAATATATGTTAAAATGTGATGTCAGTGTTACTTTCATTTTTGTGTAATTTAGATGACAGTTTATTCACCATACCCTTTATATACAATGGGCTTTTTTCAGTTTCCATGTAGCAAATCCACTCATTATCATTTCTATGTCATTATCAGTAAGGTACTATCAAAGAAATTTTAAAAAATGATGTGTATAACATTTATAATGTATGTACAAATATTGAATGGCAACTAGCTGAAATATTTTGTGTCTGAGAAACTTCTTGAAGATACTTATGTGTTTAAAAAAACACACGTTTTCATATACATTACAAATATTATTTTCCAGCTATAAACTGATGTCACAAGAACGAAAGCATGTTCAGCTCACAACTGAAAATAGTAGTGGTATAAGAAAAGCAGAACATTATTTATCCAAAATATGTGGGTCCAGAATGATTTTGGATTTCAGAATGATTGTATATTTATATCTATAAATTACTGCATGTAAATTTTCAATTTAAGTAGACTGCAAGGAATGGAGCCATCTAAGTTGCCTAAGAACACAGTGAAGATATTTGCTAACACACTCACACTCACTCACATATGGAAGGTAAAAATATGTAAGATTCCATTTACCTAATATCACCTAAACATACACAACAGATAAGAATCTTGATTTGACCAGCTTTGGTTGGAATTGGTGTAGCTGAAGTAATGACATTTCCTTGGAGAGGCTACAAGTAAGAAATAGATTAATAGAATATTAGATTATTAAAAAAACACGCAAAACAAAAAAAAAAAACAAATAAGAAAATGTTCCTTTTAAAATCTTTAGGTTAATAAATTCACATTAGCAGTATTCGTGGAAATTTTGAGTTACTCTGAAAGCTGTAAATGGTTAGAAATTTATAAGAAAACCATGAAATATATCCTTACATATATATCTACATATATACATACTGACATACATCATCATCATCATCATCATCATCGTTTAACGTCCGCTTTCCATGCTAGCATGGGTTGGACGATTTGACTGAGGACTGGTGAAACCGGATGGCAACACCAGGCTCCAGTCTGATTTGGCAGAGTTTCTACAGCTGGATGCCCTTCCTAACGCCAACCACTCAGAGAGTGTAGTGGGTGCTTTTACGTGTCACCCGCACGAAAACGGCCACGCTCGAAATGGTGTCTTTTATGTGCCACCCGCACAAGCCAGTCCAGGGGCACTGGCAACGATCTCGCTCGAAAATCCTACAGGAGCCAGTCAGGCGGTACTGGCAACGGCCACGCTCAAAATGGTGCATCTCATGTGCCACCCGCACAAGAACCAGTCCAGGGGCACTGGCAACGATCTTACTTGGCTTGCCGGGTCTTCTCACGCACAGCCCATTTCCAAAGGTCTCGGTCCGTAGTCATCGCCTCGGTGAGGCCCAATGTACGAAGGTCTTGCCTCACCACCTCAGCCCAGGTCTTCCTGGGCCTACCTCTTCCACGGGTTCCCTCAACTGTTAGGGTGTGGCACTTTTTCACGCAGCTATCCTCCTCCATTCTCACCACATGTCCATACCAGCGCAATCGTCTCTCTTGCACGCCACAACTGATGCTTCTAATGTTCAGCTTTTCTCTCAAGATACGTAGAGAGCTTTCAATGAGTATTTCATATACTTCAAACATTCCTTAAACAAACGTTTTCCACTTCCATATTCCCTTCAGTAAGTACACTCTATCACTCCTTTTGCCTCTCCTTTCCTCTATATCACAACCTCCTATGATAAAAATGTTCTATTGCACTCTTTCTCTCCAACTCTTCTTTCACCTGACTATTTAACTGCATAACACAACAGAAATCACTTTCTCCTAGCTCTTATCACTAATACTCTTCTCTGTTTCTCTTTTTCCCCCTCTTCTTTCAAATAATCATGTGACAGCATCACATATTAAGCCTTAGCATATTAACATATAGATACTAAGGACCTTTTACATCGATTTTGAAAGAGGTTTGATCCGAGATCATAGCAAGAAACTCAATCTGTTTTCTTGTTACATAGGAATAAAACATCAGTAACAAGGTCGTACATTTATTAATGTACTTCGTAAATTTACACTAAAAAAATAATAAAACAAGACATTCAAATAATAACTATAATAATACTACACTCTCTGAGTGGTTGGCGTTAGGAAGGGCATCCAGCTGTAGAAACTCTGCCAAATCAGATTGGAGGCTGGTGTTGCCATCCGGTTTCACCAGTCCTCAGTCAAATCGTCCAACCCATGCTAGCATGGAAAGCGGACGTTAAACGATGATGACGATGATGATGAATAATATCTTCTTCAGTTAGATGACTTCAGCATCAAAATTAAATACATGAACTAAATTTCTAATTATGCTCAAATAAACAGGGAGTTTAAATATATGTCTTGGGACCATACTTTGGTCTAATTCATATCAAGACACTATACTTTCAAAATAAATAGAAAGAATCTGACACAGCATTTTTTGTTAGTAAACTTCAGACGTATGTAACCTTTCAGAGATATTGTAATCTTTCTATAGGGGGAGATAATTGTTAGCTTTATATAGACAGATGGCTATAACAAGATAAATATAAAAGAAATGGTGAATATGACTGGTGCTTAATTTTATTTTCTTTCAGATTAAGTGAGTGAAAGATGTATCTCACCAGGACAGTACACAAATCTATTAAGGAGCTTCTTCAAAAAGTGTTAGTGCTACATGAACTGTAATACGGTACACAATTTCCTGCTCAGACACACAAGTCTACTTTTTAAATGCACACATTTTCTATAACGTGCAAGTGTACATCATAGTTCATTTACTTAGTGGATTCTCTCATCACTGCTTCGGCAAGCGTGGTGAAGAGGTTTAATAATGTCAGTTCTTGAAGAAATAGAAACAGGATTTCTGGTAACTATTAGGCAGAGAGAGCTACAATATTTGGCGCATGTCATCAGTGCCTAGCATCTCAGTACTTTATATTCAACATAGAAGATTCAATAGGAAATGAGAAAGAGAGAAACTAAGAAGACACTGGTTCTACAACATCATAATATGGACCAGAAGGCCTCTGGCTGAAAATACAACCATGATCAGAATCAAGAATCAATGGAGAGAGAAATATTGCAAGCATCCATTGCCCCTGACCTTCAGCAGTAGGGATGGGAGTAGACAAGACAAGGTAATAAGAAATATAAGTTATTTACATTTACCAGCTGAGTCTCTGGACATTTGTCAAAAGACTTTTCTGTAAAGACATTAACATCAGTTGATTTGTCTTTTTCACTTAACAAAGGACCCATCAATGAACTGAGTGTTGTCGTTTCATCTTCCTCCTCATCATCCTCATCATCATCATCATCGTCGTCGCTTGGCTCATGGGCAGCATCAGGGTACTTGAGTTCAGAACCAGGAACACTCCGATCAGAATCACTTGCATCATCTTCTTCCTTAATAGATATGTCGCTTCCAGAGTCAGATCCTAGAAATAATTAATATCATATATAATTATAAATAAAACATTTTATATATATATATATATATATATATATATATATATATATATATATGTAATGAGTATGTAGGGATAAATTATCCAGGTGAGTACCATCATAGATCTCAGGTATATTCCAGGTTCTAATTAACCACATCAAGTAGTAATAAACATTAATGATTGCTTAGTGTGAGCAATCATGCTGTAATTTTTTTGGTGGGTAAGTTCAGGTTTGCTTCTCTAGATTATGAATATTTTGAAGAGTGTAAATACAGAGACTGTACATCTTCAAATTTTTCTTTTAATTTTATCAATTAAGTTATACAGCATAACTAACTATTAAATTACTACTATAGCCCCAGGTCAACCAAAGCCTTGTGATTCGATCTGGTAGACAGAAACTGAAAAAGGTCTGTTACATATGTATACACACACAGAATCGTTAGCATGCCAAGCAAAATGCTTAGCAATATTTTGTCTGCCATTACGTTCTGAGTTCAAACTCCACTGAGGTCGACTTTGCCTTTCATCCTTTCGGGGTTTATTAAATAAGTACCAGCTATGCACTGGGGGGGGGGGGGGGTCAATGTAATTGACTTAAACCCTTTGTCTGTCCTTGTTTGTCTCCTATATGTTTAGTCCCCTGTGGGCAATAAAGAAATATATATATATATATATATCAAGAGATAATATTTATCTCCACTTAAATATGGATGTTCTATTAGAAGAAACTATACTGCAGTAGTTACCATGAGAGAAACTCTTATATTGGCTTTTGGTGTTTATATCGTTAGCATAGAAATAAATTCCCACCACCTCCATATATACATCATACACATACACACACACGTGTGTGTGTGTATTTATTTCTGTACTTCTTCCTTTTACTCTTGCACTCTCTGTCAATGGTACCATATAACAACAAGAATTATTATTATAGTTAGGCTGGGCTTGTGCCAAAATTTGAAACCATTATTATGGCTATATGAATTATTTATCAATAATTATTAGTAATGAACATTCATCTAACGACTCACACACATAAAAGATTATTGATTATCAATAACTGTGTACAAGGTCGGTGGTCAGTATCATCAGTCACCATATTTACTAGCCAAAACAGTGGACAATCAAGTCAACTCTAGTCTTGTAGTCTTTCCATTTCTTCCAAAGGTCATTTATCAATATTTTATATACCAAGTCTAAAGGGACATAACAAAATACCAGTAAGTACTTATGCTTACCATTGCACCAGATCCCATTTTGTTTAGGACAAATAATGACAAAAAAAAAAAAAAAAAATTTGTGGCCAATACCAGTGTCATGCAGCTGGCACATAAAAAGCACCCTTCAAATGTTGGGTGATATGCTGTGCTTGAGAAGACCCGTCAAGCCAAGTGAAATCATAGTTGTGGCCGATGCCAGTGTTGCATAACTGGTAACTATGCTGGTGACATGTAAAAATCACAGTTTCAAACATTGGGCCTCACACAAGCAGAGACAAGTGACCGAGACCTTTGGTGATATACCATGCTGAGATCGTAGTCATGGCTGATGCCGGTGTTGTGTAACTGATACATGTGCTGGAGGCACATAAAAAGCATCCATTACACTCTTGGACTGGTTGGCATTAGGAAGGGTATCCAGCTGTAGAAACCATGCCAAAGCAGATTGGAACCTGATGCAGCTCCCCAACTTACCAGTTTTCAGCCAAACCGTCCAACCCATGCCAGATGGAAAATAGATGCTAAATGATGATGATGATGATGATGATATACCTTTCACATGTTTTTCAACTTCGAAGTCACTATCGTCTTCACTATCATCTAATCCTCCAAAATCTATCTGTATTAGGTGCTTTTGAACAGGTTTTACACGCCGTTTCCGAGGGTCCCGTTGAACTGAAAAATAATAACAAAATTTAGAAAATAAATAAGATTTTTACAAAATTAATAGAATGACATAAATATATACTTTATATACATATATACATTAATGCCTCGATATGCAAGTTAATTTGTTCCTGGAGACCGCTTGTAAAGCAGAGTAATAATTTCCCATGGTAGTAATGTTATAAATTGTAATTCGGTCTCCGAAAAATATTTTACCTATAAAATTTATAATATTCATAAATAAATGGCAATAAAACAACAATAAGATGTAAAGAATATTTTGTGTAAATAAAAAAGAATGTTAAGATCATTTATAATAAAAAATATTATTATTATAATTGTTTTCTGAATCACTTTCACTCGCACTAGACTTGCACATACCCTCTCACTTGTAGACGTGATCGGCAATTCACAAGCACTTGTAGACATCATGATCATCATCATCCTCGTTTAATGTCCGCTTTCCATGCTAGCATGGGTTGGACGATTTGACTGAGGACTGGTGAACCAGATGGCTACACCGGGCTCCAATCTGATTTGGCAGAGTTTCTACAGCTGGATGCCTCCTGCAGTTGTCTTACTACAAATATAGTATCAGTGGTGCTTTTCCCTGGCACGAACCCAAACTGCATCTCATCTAAACTGACTCTCTCCCTAATTAGTTGGGCTATGACCCTCTCCATGACTTTCATTACCTGATCCAACAACTTGATACCTCTGTAATTATTTGTATCTAAAGCGTCACCTTTACCTTTGTAGCAGTTGACTATGGTGCTGCTACTCCAGTCATTGGGTATGACTCCTTCGTGTATCACCTGGTTCGTAATATGGGTGACTAGGCTATAGCCGACACTGCCAGATATTTTGAGCATCTCTGCAGTGATTCCTGATGGGCCAGGGGCTTTCCCTGTCTTCATACTCTTAATTACTTTATATATCATCATCGTTTAACGTCCACTTTCCATGCTAGCATGGGTTGAACGATTTGACTGAGGACTGGTGAACCAGATGGCTACACCAGGCTCCAATCTGATTTGGCAGAGTTTCTACAGCTGGATGCCCTTCCTAATGCCAACCACTCCGAGAGTGTAGTGGGTGCTTTTACGTGCCACCGGCACGAAGGCCAGTCAGGCCGTACTGGCAATGGCCACACACACACATATATATATATATATATATATATATATATATATACTAGCAGCTAAGCCCGGTTTCACCTAGTCAGTTTGGATGATGTGGCTATAAAACCTGCTCTGTGTAAGCACTCGACTTGTTTGGGCATGCTTACATTAAAAAACAATTTTAGAATGACTTTTTTCTGTCAAAACGCTAAAAATAACTGACCAAGAAAAAAAAAAAAACCCCAAATACTAAGCAAAGATGAACCATCCCATAAATATACACACACACGTGTGTGTATGTGTGCATATATCAACTTATTTGTAATTCTCCTTATAGAAAGGTCCAGGTTATTCATTGTTTGATAGGCTCATGGCTCATGCCCAGACATAATATTTTGTACAGCAGACTCTTCTTCCATTTCCTCAAAGCCTTTAACGTCTCTTGGAGGCACAGCTTCAAGCCATGCTGAGCTCCAAGCAGCATGTAAACAACATACTGAAACCTCCTTCCAAACAGCTACAATCATTAACACTGCTATTGAACTTATTTTTCAAATAGTCTTTTCGGGTCACATCATTGGAAGAAGTGGCCTGAATACATTTTCAAAAGAGAGTCTTTGTATAAAGTTTTTTTTTTGTTGCTTTTTTTACATTTGAAATGACCTGCTGGTACATGAGCATAAGAGAGGAAGTTTTGTTGGTAGGTAGGAATAGCACTTTTACAAAACTAAAGTGTTCTGGTTATTGGTCCATCAAATAATGAGGGTAGGTTGGGTATTATCCATGATTACTATGGCTAATAGGGGAAGAGTGTTGTCTGTGAGGTACTCATGCACAGTGGGGTAAAACACCTCAGATAACCAGTCAGCAAAAAGATCTCTGATCACTCAAACTTTGTGCTTCAACCACCACAAAACACCAAGGTAGTTCTTATAAACGTCTCTGAATGCTCTGGGGTTTTCTGAATGGTAAATGAAAAGACGTTTTACCTTACAGCCCTCAGAAATAAGGTCAACAGGTCTTTCATCAGCCTGACTGAACTCTCCCACTTAATATTCCACAAAGCATCTTCGTTTGTGGTTCGTTAATCAAATTTTAGTTCATCATACGAGTTTAATTTTCTTTAGAAAAAACGTTCGTTATTCAATTTGTTCATTGGAGAACCGGTCATATATGTGAACACAACAGTATATGTGTGGGTATTTTTTAATTGACAAATGTTAGAAAAGTGACTCAAGGGCAGAAAGTCTCATGCATGGTATCTATCAAAAGAAATTGTTAAGCCTTGACTTATTTTTGCAACTTTCTGAATACATACATACATAAACACACACACACACGTGTTTGTACATGTTATATATATTCATATATGGGTTAGTGCCATGCACGAAACTTTCAGCCTTTGAGTCAGTTTGTAACTTCTGTTAATTAGAAAAAAAAAATATATATATATATATATATATATATTCATGTTTAAATATTCACACACATACGTACATATGTGTGTGTGTGTGTGTGTGGAGGTGGGGGAAGAAATAAAGAGATGTTCTGATGTAGTGTTTAACTTTAGAAATATTTAGAGAATTAACCGACTGAAAAATATTGGAGAATGGAAACTGAAACACACACACAAATGCGTAATCAGTAAATGTATAACTACAAAGCCGGTTTTTTTACATTATGCAACATCTTTTATGGCCTATGTCTTCTAATTCTAGTAACCGCGTAAAACTAGTAGGGTTGGAACAAGAATTATATATATATATATATATATATATATATATATATATATATATATATATATATATATATATATATAGCAATAATAAAGTCTGGAAATTTTAATCAATTTTCGATACTGCAGAACTTCATCTTTCAAGAATTACAAGGGTTCTTTTGATGCGTCAATGTTCTGATTAGAAGCACCAATTGGACAGAATTTCAAGAAATTGTCTAATTGATAATAGCATCAGATCTTTTAAAAAATATCAGCATGATTAATAAAGGAAAATAATATAAATCATAGAACAAAGGAATATAAGTATGTCCAGGAGAAATTATTTCTTTGGAACTGCAACAAGCTTCTTGTAATGTTGGACTTAGGTAACCCATGGCTGCGGGTGATTTATCAATCATGTGCAAACTTCAGGCCATTTTCATAAAGGCACAATCTGCTATTGCATAATTTTGTTGATTTTTTTTTTGTTTTTCTTTTTTCATTATTCGAAATTAACCAAATTCTTTAATAATTTTAGAAATCAAACTGAAAGTCAAGTAAAAGCGAAAAAAAAAATGTACTAATTTATTTCTCGAAATGTGATAATCAATTAACAATATTTCAAACTGAAACACTAATTTCTACATTAAAAAAATCAGAACAAAACAATTTTCTATAGAGTTGGTCATAAAAAAAAAGAAACAAGAAACGAACAAAAGGAAAGTTGTATGTGTTTGCTATAAGTTTATCTGTTTTGAGAATAGAGTTAATGATTAGCGAAAGAGGAGATTAGATGCAAAAACAGAAAGGCATTTCCAAGAAATAACCGGCTTTTACCAATTCCATTCCCAAATGTCACAGCAGAAAATTAGAGCCGAAATCCCGTGAGAGTAACAAGAGATGGATGTAAAACAAAGACATAAACTACTTACGCATTGTTTTATATAAAAAGCCCACACTAGGGTCAACACCGTCTATACTTAAATCTTCAGACATTTTATTAGCAATTTTCACAATTCCCAGTTGTTAATATTTTGGTTCAACACATAACATAGTGGTATACATAACCGGAAGTTAACCTCTATAACATCGGAGAAAAAAGACCTAAAATAATTATTTAAGAAAAAAATATATAAAGTCAACATATAAATAGAAAAAAATTAAATCATATCATAAATATTAATTTGATTAAATATTTAGTGCTCATAAAATAACTACTAATATTGTAGTTACTGCAAACCTTAAATCTACCTCCGGTCACTGATCTCATCTGTCGACGTTCGTGGAAGCTTCATCTCTGGTAAATTGTTCAAAGGGGAACTTTTGAATTTCAACTAACAATGAAAGGATTGAGTTTGCAGAGTCTGAAGACTCACCCATCTGTATGTATCTTGGAAACAGTTTTATCTTTGTTAACTATTTTCAGTTATTTTAATTTACCAAGGTCACTCCTCATGTTGATGATAATTTTAGCGAAGGAATATAACACTCATCTGTTTCTATCAAGAATTTTGTTTATCTCGCTATCGTTTTAGGAACATTTCCCCTTATTTTCAGAAAAAAAATCCCAATTAATATTTCCATTAATTAATAAGGTAATAAAATTAACCATCTCACCTCCTCCTTTCCCTCTGCCCTTTACTTTCCCTCTTAAAAGATGTTTTATTTTACACTTCACGCAAAGTTTTTGTTATCTTTTAAAAGTGTTATAATTTTAATTCTGATTACGAAAACGTTTTAAAATGTTGAAAGCACTCCAAGATAGCATTTTCAACATGTGTTTATGTTACAATATTAATTGTTCTTTGTATGAATTTGTCCTAAAGTTGTTTACTTTAACCTCTTACTTCTGTGTCCTTCATGAAGGTTACTTTTGTTAAATATTTTACCTTTTATTTTCATTAATTTATTTTGGAGATGCTAGACTGCGGTCACATCCCCTGTTGTTTGTGTGTGTGTGTGTGTTTTTTTGCTTTTTAGATTAGTGGGTGTGGAGTAAATACTAACTCTCGGTTAAGATGGGATTGGTATGTTTCCAAATTCTAACAAAAGAAAATTTATTTAAAACTAGGCAAATGAAATTAACGTATGGCTTCGATGGGAATTGCAAGATGCTACTGCTAATAATTTAACACAAGCATAGCTAAAGTCCCAATGGGTGGTTGCAAGGAAATATAAGAAAGTACAAAGTTCATCTGCAAACCAATTATTGGGTGTTGGTTACTGATGGTGGTGGTTTAACTCTAAATCAGCCATGATCACCCAGGTATATGATGAAAGAATCAAATAATACCGATGAAAGACCCTCCAGTGTGACCAAGCCGCCGTCTTTTGAAATAACCAGAGCTATATTGTCTCATCATTCTTTTCTTTTTTGAGACGTTAGTGTGTAATTTGAGTGAGAATTTGCTGGCGGCATATCAGGTGGGCGAATTATTTATTCTCAGCTGTTTATATGTCAGATGTCACCATTCCGTGTGTGTGTTGAAGGTTAGAATCTTTTGAAAGGTTATCAAAGATTGTAAGACCTGAGTAGAGAGGATACATGTAATGACGCAATGTTATTGAAAACATTTTCTTGTGCAAGCATTCATTCGAACTGCGAGATTATATAAGCATTTTTTAAAGAATTATTTTCGGTCTTTCGCCGATGTCAGAGACATTATAACAGTCTGCTGATGCAAGAGCATAGAAACATTTTTAACTTTTAAGAACACATCTCAAAGATTGAAAAACCAAGCTGATTGCGACAGCGATGATATTATGTTTTTAGATAAAAGTTTCATTGTAATTGTCTCGATAATAGCAGTACTAGCTAATTAGAAAACTAAAAATGTAAATCTTAAGAACAATGAAAAAGAATTGTTACAAACACTGACCAATTTAAGATGAATGCCTTGAATATGAGATATCCAAATCACAAATAACGAGTGTAAGTGAACTTAAATCCAAGGCCATGAGATCATCATCGTCATCGTTTAAACATCCAGTTTTCCTTCACCTGTTTGCAAGTAGTGTGATATTTCCCCATTGCCAGACATTCTTTTGCAGAATATTAGGAATGACGGTCACCATTTCTGTAACAGTGACACCTGTGTACAACTATCACTTGATGTCAAAATAAGGAGACCCTAGTACTCACACGTACATGTGTATATATATATATATATATATATTATCATCATCATCATCATCGTCGTTTAACGTCCGCTTTCCATGCTAGCATGGGTTGGACGATTTGACTGAGGACTGGTGGACCAGGAGGCGACACCAGGCTCCAATCTGATTTGGCAGAGTTTCTACAGCTGGATGCCCTTCCTAACGCCAACCACTTCGGGAGTGTAGTGGGTGCTTTTACGTGCCACTGGCATGAGGGCCAGTCAGTCGGGTACTGGCAACGGCCACACTTGAAATGGTGTATTACGTGTCACCTGCACAGGAGCCAGTCCATCGGCACTGGCAACGATCTCGCTCGAATGTCTTTTCACGTGCCACTGGCACAAGTGCCAAGAAGGCAACGTTGGTAACAATCTACAGCCACGCTCGAAATATATATACACACAAACACACACACACACACACACACGTGTGTGTGTGTATGTATGTATAACAGACTTCTTTCATTTTCTGCCAACCAAATTTACTTACATGGTTTTGGGCAGCTCAGGGCTATACTGGAAGACACTTGCCCAAAGTGCCTTCGCAGTGGCAGTGAATCTTAAACTAAGTGGTTGGGAAGCAAGCTTCTTAAACACATAACTGTGCCTATCTCTTTAGCCATTCCTGAGATATCAGCTGAAAATTGCTGGATTTTCTACAAATGAAGTGGAAAACTATTAAGTATTTTCCAAGACTATCAAGAAAGAACAAAGATGAATATTTTCATGTGTAAATAGTACATTGTTAGCATCAGAGGTAGATATGAACTTAAACTTTTGAAAGAGCTTATGTGTGGAAAATTAAATTCTCCTGTGCTAATTTTTAAAATTTTCATTGAGAGTCCTGATTTACAGATCACCTTGTGATGAAGGAAAGATGAAATAGCATCCCAACCACATAGTTCTGGGTTCAGTCCCATTGCTTGGAATCTTCTACTTTAGTCCCATTTTGACCAAAGCTTTGTAAGTGGATTTGGTAGGTGGAAACTGAAAGAAGTCTGTGATATGTTTGTGTGTGTTTTAGTGTTTATGTTTGTTCCTCACCACTGCTTGACATTTGGTGTTGGTTTGTTTACATCCCCATAACTTAGTGATTTTGCAAAAGAAACAGTAGAATAAGTACCAGGCTTTAAAAAAAAAAAAAAAGCACTGGGGTTGAGTTGTTTGACTAAAAGCCCTTTAAGGTGGTGCCCCTGTATGGCTGCCATCCAATGATCAAAACCACCCTTGGTTCTTTGATACTAAATTTATCTAAATTTAAACCTATCAAAATTTCATGTGTTCCAAAATTATTTTCACTAAATTCGTCATTATTTTCAAAATTAATTGAAACAAAGGTTGTGTATTTCTACAGAAATCTGGTAACAATAGGGTTATCATCATCATCACTACTAGCATCATCATCGTTTAACATTATTTTCTGAAAAAAAAACGAAAATTATTTTGATGTTTAATGAAATTAAGTAAACTAACATGTTAACTGAAAATTTTTCAGCTGGTACCTCTCTATGTGTTCGTTGGTGCTGGAATGGCGGGTGCCTTTTTTTACATTACAAGGTTAGCCACAAGGTCTCTTGATGTCAGGTTAGTAGTCTTTTACTTTATTTTTATTTTTTTAACACAACGCATGATTGCTATATTAATGTGGTTATGAGTAAAATCAGTGTGTACTCATACTGGATTCCTGGAAGCAATATTATATTAGTACAGAGAGGTTTCTCATTTTGTGTTATGTCTTGTTTTACTTCTCTTCTTTTCAACAGTAGCATGACCTTGTAAAAACACAAGATTGGATTGATAAGTAGTTTATAATAATAATCATCATCATCGTTTAATGTCCACTTACTATGCTGGTATGATACAGAGCTGAACCCGGAGCCATATATTTGGAAAGCAAGCTTCTTACAAGTGCTTTGATATGTTTAAATATATTGATATCATATGCAGTCTCTTGAGAGCCTTTTTTCTGATTTACCAGTGATTATCCACTCTGATAGATGCTTACAGTAGTTGTAGCAAGCTGTTGTTGTGAAGCAGCTATTTTTATGAATCGGTCTCCAGGAATAGAACATCTTCAGGCTGTTTTATTTAAGAAAAATATCTTAGTATTTTGGTATTAATATTTCTTTGATGTAAAATTAGTGTTTCACTTGGTGGTACTTTCCATCACTTGCTCTCGTGGCCTGAAACCTCAACTGGTCATTTATATTGACCAAAATAAGAATGGCTCCAAATTTAATTGAAACTCACTTTTTTTTTAATGTTTTTGACTATCCCATCACCCCACATGTTCATATATATATATTCATAAAGGCCTTTAACATATTCTGAAACAGGGTGTTGCTAATGTAGTATAATATAGTACATAGTACATAATATTGAAACACTACTTATCTCTGGAAATCCAAATCACAGTATCCTCTTTTGAGCAGTTTCTAAACATCTTAACTCTTATGACCTTTCATCATATCTAGATTAAGATTTCTCAACTACAAAAAAATTTGGCCCCTGACATATCTGGCTCTTTATATAGTTTTGAAATTCTGCACTATAGAATATTGATCCAAGTTTGGCAAAAAATTGAATACATGAAAAGGCTGTTGCTTGATAAGCAAACTTTCCATCACAAATTTTCTCTTCAGCCAACCCAGGCCATCTCAGCTTGAACATGTTATCTACTGGTACTCATTTTGTCATATTTCCTGCTCTTTATACCTTGGTCAAGCTTTCTTTAGAATTTCATCCTTCTCTTGAAATGTAACTATTTACAGCTTCTCATCTGTTATTATTGGTGATTCAAATTTACTCATTCATCATAGATTATAATCAAATTGAAGATATGAAAATAATCATAAATTATCTTGTTTTGTAAGTTAACATTTTCTTTCTTCTTTGTATTCTCTAAAAGCTGGACAAAGAGCACTGAACTCCCATGGACTCAAGTGTCCCCTACACATCAGTATAAGGTAAAATCATTCTTTCTTTAACTCTGTTGGTACCAAGTTATCTGAAACCATCCTTGGACATTTTGATACAAATCTCTTGTTTTAAAGTGATCTATAGGCGCAGGAGTGACTGTGTGGTAAGTAGCTTGCTTACCAACCACATGGTTCTGGGTTCAGTCCCACTGCGTGGCACCTTGGGCAAGTGTCTTCTACTATAGCTTCGGGCTGACCAAAGCCTTGTGAGTGGATTTGGTAGACAGAAACTGAAAGAAGCCTGTTGTATATATGTATATGTATGTCTGTGTTTGTCCCCCCAACATCGCTTGACAACCGATGCTGGTGTGTTTACGTCCCCATAACATAGCGGTTCAGCAAAAAGAGACCGATAGAATAAGTACTAGGCTTACAAAGAATAAGTCCTGGGGTCGATTTTGTCGACTAAAGGCGGTGCTCCAGCATGGCCGCAGTCAAATGACTGAAACAAGTAAAAGAGTAAATTAAATCCTTCCATCAAAATTTCATGTTAATTTATATTGCAAACATCAACTTAATAGTGACAAAGTTATTTTAATAATTTTTGATTATTTTAAAAATTAAACAAAGGTGGTGTGAGTGACCATAAACATGAGAACAAAAAGTTTAACCTTTTGGTGTTCTGATTACTCTGTCAAATGTAATGCTTATTTATTCATATTGTTTGAAATTAATCCTTCATTATCTTGTGGCTTAGAGATTTCAATGATGTAATTGCTTATTTTCAAAATAACATTGTAGGTAGGTGTGATAGGCCAGACACAGCTGGTTTAAATGCTAAAGGGTTAATCATCAGAGACAAACTGATAGACATTTGTTTTTTCTGAGCAAAATGCTATTGTCCATCTCTGTTACTTTAGTTCTCCTAAATCTCAAGGATTGATTATCGGATTATCTGCAAATATAGCCTAGCAATCGATCTAGTGAGAAATTTCTCTCTCATCTGCTTATTAACTTAAAGTTGAAACCACACACTGGCTCTCTGAAAATTGTTTAGGAAATGCTTGTTATTTTTAACTATGCTAGAATTTAATACAAACAAAAGATTTTTGATGCTTAATTAAATTAGTTATTTATTAACAACTAGCTGTTGCACCCGGCATTGCTTGTGTTTTGCGTGTTGAAGTTAAGCCCACCTCTGACTTTGTATTGAAATCTTCTACGTTCTCTGTGCAACTATTACTCATTAAGATGTTATATCTGGTTCAGCATAGATTTTACCTGGTTAATGCTTTTGACATACTCCTACATACTGGACCATCTGAAATCGCAGTCAAACTTTTGGGTGTAGCTTGCCCTGTTGAGAGTGATGTTTGTTTATTTCTCTCCCCTTAATGCCACCCTCTGTACAAAATTGATCAATGTGTCCACTCTCAGCACAATCTGAAGAAAAGTGTTAAGGTTATGTCAGAAAATAGAATCCATGTGACCATTTACATGAAAATATCCCATTGACTTTTAAATCTCAATGCATTATATGAATAATTGGTGTTTCATATGTCGAAGTGCTTAATTTTATTCATGGGTCAATTTTATTCATTATTTTATTGTGAGTGAATTTTGATGAGTTCTGCCTTTCACCAGTTTAATTTTAATTCTACCATATGACTCTGACCATAAACTTTACCTAAATGTCAAATTTCATCAAAATCTGATGATTTCTTAAAATCCCCCATTCATGCACAATTATTGATTATTTTTTTCTAACTCTCTTCCTTCCGTGTTCTGTCACTAACCTCCTCCTTCCCAAGACACTCATATCCCTCCATTGATCATGCCTCCAATCTTGTTCCATTCACTGCATTCATCTCTAAGCATCTGTCACTCTCCTTTTATACTCTAAAAAAGAGCTTATCCGTCCCCGCTTCCAGATTCTTGCTATTTTCTCCTATACTCATGTACTTGTGGAGGCGCAATGGCCCAGTGGTTAGGGCAGTGGACTTGCGGTCATAGGACCGCGGTTTCGATTCCCAGACCGGGCGTTGTGAGTGTTTATTGAGCGAAAACACCTAAAGCTCCACGAGGCTCCAGCAGGGGATGGTGGCGAACCCTGCTGTACTCTTCCACCACAACTTTCTCTCACTCTTTCTTCCTGTTTTTGTTGTGCCTGTAATTCAAATGGTCAGCCTTGTCACGCTGAATATCCCCGAGAACTCTGTTAAGGGTACACGTGTCTGTGGAGTGCTCAGCCACTTGCACGTTAATTTCACGAGCAGGCTGTTCCGTTGATCGGATCAACTGGAATCCTCGACGTCGTAAGCGACAGAGTGCCAACAACATGTACTTGTATCTTAAAAGTATGCTCTAACACTTCATCACCACCTTCATTGTCTTCTTCACAGCTATTCCCACTCACCTTATATAATGTTGGGCAGCCATGCATCACCTTTATAACAAGACAGTTGTACCTGTCCGTCTGTCATACTTAAGCCTCTCGACACCTGGCATAAAGCCACCACTCTTTCTACTATAACCCCACTCAGTTGAGGGGTCTTTTTCTTTGTTTAAAAGGGATAAACTTGGCCACCAATGTAAAAGCAGATCCAAATGGACTAAGTATATAATACAATATTTTTCTTGGGTGCATTAGAAAAAGGGATTCTGGACATTTCTATTGTTCACCTTTATAATAAATATTTCTTACATAATAATTTTAGAAGTGGCAAAAAAAAGGGAAAGAAGATATTTGCTTTTCTCAAGGCTATGAGGAGAAAATATCACCATGGCTGTGTGGTAATTAGCTTGCTTACCAACCATGTGGTTCCGTGTTCAGTCCCACTGCGTGGCACCTTGGGCAAGTGTCTTCTACTATAGCCTCAGACTGACCAAAGCCTTGTGAGTGGATTTGGTAGACGGAAACTGAAAGAAGCCTGTCGTATGTATGTATGTATATATATATATATATATATATATATATAATACATACAAAAATAAGAGGAATGACCAGCAAAAGTGAATATGCTAGACCACTGGTTTTAATTGATTAATATCAATTTCTACCCTCATTAATAAATTTTATATATATATATATATATATAATATGTTTGTGTTTGCCCCCCCCCCCCATCGCTTGACAACTGATGCTGGTGTGTTTACATCCCCATAACTTAGCGGTTTGGCAAAAGAGACCAATAGAATAAGTACTAGGCTTACAAAGAATAAGTCCTGGGGTCAATTTTCTCGACTAAAGGCAGTGCCCCAGCATGGCCACAGTCAAATGACTGAAACAAGTAAAAGAATAAAAGAAAGAATCATCTCTAGGGTTCATTATCATTGTTAGCATTTCAGCATTTAAAAAATTTCTCTCCCCCCTCACTCACTCTCTCTTTCTCTCTCTTTCTCTCTCTCTCTTTCTCTCTCTCTCTTTCTCTCTCTCTCTCTCTCTCTCTCTCTATATATATATATATATATATATATATATATATATATATATATATATTTCGTTTTTGTATCTGTATGCGTGTATTAATCATATTGGTGTAATGGCTCTCTCTAGACAAAAAATATACACTCACACACACACAGTGTGTAGAACACAAAGTGTGGTAGAGATATTGCAGAATAGGATTTAGATGGATGAGAACTTGAAGTCCCAACTCCTTCATCCATGACTAGTGCCTCCACTGTTAAAAGTTAGATAAAAGAATGATCCTTGTTGAGCTGTTATGGAGGTAACAAGAAAGATAAACACAAATGAACCTTATGCAAATAATTACATGGAATACAAAATACAGAATAAGGAATAAAGTAAACCAAAGAGATTGTGTAATAGTCTATTACATGACTCCATTTGTTTACTTTATTCCATGCTCTGTATATTTTATTCTATGTAGATATTCACATTAAGCCTACTTCTGTTTATCTGCCTTTCTAACCCTCTCCATATATATTCATATATTCCTGTTGACATAGATAATCTACTATCTGGCACATTGCCACTCCTTGAAATGTTTATTTGATATATGCCAAATTCATAAACTTTCATTTCCTCTTTTATTTTTTTAATTTGTATTTTTCAGTTCTATTCACCAAATATAAAGTACAGTGAACTAAAACACCCCGAAGAACGACCAGACATTTAAATTAATTATGTCTTAGGACAAATGAGCAAGCAGCATTAGGAACTTTCGACAAGATCTTTGGGTTTTTTTTGTTTTTTTGCAAATCTAATTAGTTATACAATTGTTGTACATCAATAATAAAAGATCTTTCGTGAACCAATCCTAATATTTCTCTTTTGTTATTTTCTACAAGCATTAATTGTTGACCTTGTTAAATGAAGGCAAAAGAAATAACAAATTTCAAGCCCACTATCTATGAATAGTTAGTGGGCTGTCCTGTGTATCACATATGAGATTCCTTGTCATCCATGCATCATAAATGATACACATTCCTAATTTTTTTTCAACTTCCAAAGTAACAGGGGACATTTTAAAAGAAAACTTTGTTACTCAGAACATATAAAACAAGCGCTAACTAAAAATTTCAGAACAAACTTGTAAAAGTGCTTTGGTTAGACAAAGAACCAGGACAGAGGAATTTATTAACGGTCTGGTGGGTGTGAGTGGTAGTGTCAGGCTGTTCTGTTTATGCCTGTTTTAAAACTTTTGAACTGGATAACCATGACTTTGCCAAGCTTTGTCTTTCTTTGGTTGAACACCATAAACCTATCATTGGTGTCTTATACATGCATGTATGTGTGTGTGTATATATATATTGTTTGTTGTTGGCACTCCGTCGCTTACGACGTCGAGGGTTCCAATTGATCCTATCAACGGAACAGCCTGCTCGTGAAATTAACATGCAAGTGGCTGAGCACTCCACAGACACGTGTACCCGTAATGTAGTTCTCGGGGATAATCAGCGTGACATGGCTGACCCTTTGAATTACAGGCACAAGAGAAACGGAGTAAGAGTGAGAGAAAGTTGTGGTGGAAGAGTACAGCAGGGTTCGCCACCATCCCCTGCCGGAGCCTCGTGGAGCTTTAGGTGTTTTCGCTCAATAAACACTCACAACGCCCGGCCTGGGAATTGAAACCGAGATCCTACGACCACGAGTCCGCTGCCCTAACCACTGGGCCATTGCGCCTCCAAACATATATACACACACACACACACATACAAACACGTAATATAATTTTGAAATTACAAACGTCTAGCCACTTGAGACTTGTGAGTCCTCTCTCTTCATGATCCTAGCGGACAAAATGGAAAAGGCGTTGCCCTGGTAGATGGTGAGGGAGACATACTGGAACATCCACTCTTGGTTCATGGGGTTCACATTTGCTGATAGTCATCTCTGCCCTGATAGCAGTGATGTAGTGTAGGACCCAAGAACACTGCCACAGGCTTGACCACAAATGTCAGAGAGCAGCTGATACTTTGACAATTTGCCCTTTTCAGCTTGATGAGCAGCAAAGCCTGGGCTGGTGCTAAACACCAGGTTGCTGCTCAAAAACACAGACACCAAGCCTTGGGAAAACACCAATGTGTAAATAATTGCTATTCAACTGAGTGCCGGTTGAGAGTGATGACACTATTGTGGGGCTGGGAGGCTGAGTGGAAACATGCCAGATGGTACACCTGGTTGTCTGATCAAGCTACACTGGATGGCATTATATTTGTTTTGACAGGATTGGGGGGTCTACAAAGGGGAGAAGGAAATGGATATCTGCAGGGGGTGAAGGAAGAGCTGGTTTCATGTCAGGGTCAATTGCATCTAAGGAAGTAATGATTGCACACTGAGACAAGCCATGAAGTCCTCTGCATCATAATTAATATGCATGATCTCTGACTTGGACAAGTTGATCTGAAGGCCAATGTTCGCCAGAGTGGGAACTATCGATCAGAAATCAAGGCAGACACTTTCTGTGAACATCTCATTGTCCGGTTACCAGATGTTGAAAGCAGCTGTGATGATCTGAGCAATGCTGTCCACCCTGAAAGCAAAGAGATGGGGGTGGGGGTCCAGTGGATCATCCTGTTGGACGTCAGTCAAGAGGTGTATGACCTTATCTGCTATGAGGAACATGCTCAGAGACCCATATAATAGGCAAGGCAGTGGGTAGGCAGACAGGCAGGCCTAAAGCAAGTGGTCATGGTGCAGAGAGTTGAAGGTATTTTTCATGTCAAGCTTAATGAAGTGCCTAGGATCACTTGATGCTGGCTGAGTAGGACAGTCATCAAAGAACTGTCTTGCAGTGTGGGCAGCTCCCTTGCACCTGCTGGCTGCACCAGGCTGAGTTTCTTGCCTAGTTCAGATGTGAGAGACCTGCAGGTGACCTTGGTTGCAAGCCTCCAAAAGACATTGCCCACAGCAATGAGGCATATGCCACCATCCTTCTTCATGAGAGCTTTTATGTGGATTGAAAAGATTATGTGGCTTGGAAATAAGGGTCCAGGGTACCGTAAATAAACTCATTAGTGAGAGCCATAATTGTATGCAGCAGGTGCATCCAGCTTCGGCAGTAAGGGGAGACATCAAATTTTTGAGATGGTTGGGTCAGAGATCATCAATGTCTCTGTTGTTAGTGGCAGGTAAGCCTTCAGAGCAGAGAGGATGTCTTTCTTGGAGGCCATGTATTGTAACTGAGAGTTGGGTAGAGCTATGGGTCTGGTCTGCAGATGGCTCAGGATGTTTGAGCTAAAGGGTGGCCAAGACCTCCTTGATAAAATAGAGGACGGTTTATTCAGAAACTACTCTGATGGCAGCTGAGACATCACCCTCATTGTGTTTGTTTATCCACTTGTACGAATGCTTTGAGCTAGTGTCAGAGGTGGAGGACTGCAGGCTCATGAATGAATGGAGTGCAGCATGTTCAGACACACTGGACATGAGCGCCTGCTGCCTGAATGTCAAAATGTTGACCCAGATGAAAATTTTTGACAGGCCACCTTGATCAGCACCTTTATTGAGGAGGCTGATTGCAACTAGAGCAATATATAATAGTCAGTTCCAATCACTGAGTTGACCAGAGTCCAAAGCTATACCAACTGAAGATGTGTTGGCATCAACCACCAGCACTCAGGTCGCTTTCAGGATCTCAAGAAGGATGTTTCGAAGCTTCCTGAGCCAGGTGATATTGGACATTGAGCAGGCATGCTGTTTTGTTCAAGGGTGTGGTGGATGACTGCAGGTGTACAGCTGAGGGGAATAGGCAACTGCTGCATCTCTACGTCGCGTGCACATTCAAGGTCTGTCGTGTGAGGCCAACTCAGGAGAAATGATGGGAGCAACCACACCCTGAGCAGTTCACACCTCTTCTACCTGTTACAATAAAAGGGAAGAGACAAACCTGAAAGAAAAGTTTTAGATATTCGAAATCTTGCCCCCTTTTTTCCCTTTCCTTCTCTTTTTTCTTTTACCCCGTGTTAAGCACAATACTCGCATGGGATCTGCTTGTCCAGTGAATTTCAACTATTTTTATGTGTAAATGGTGAAGGCATGTGGCTTAGTGGTTAGGGTATAGGCTCATGATCATGAGGTTGTGAGTGCAATTTCCAGTGACGCGTCGTGTCCTTGAGCAAGACACTTTATTTCACGTTGCTTCAGTCCACTCAGCTGGTAAAAATGAGTAGTACCTGTATTTCAAAGGGCCAGCCTCGTCACACTCTGTGTCACGCTGAATCCCACTGAGAACTACGTTAAGGGTACACGTGTCTGTGGATTACTCAGTCACTTGCACGTTAATTTCACGAGTAAGCTGTTCCGTTGATCGTATCAGCTGGGACTCTCGTCGTCGTAACCGACGGAGTGCTCTTTTGTGAAGGCGCAATGGCCCAGTGGTTAGGGCAGCGGACTTGCGGTCGTAGGCTCGCGGTTTCGATCCCCAGACCGGACGTTGTGAGTGTTTATTGAGGGAAAACACTTAAAGCTCCACATGGCTCCCGCAGGAGGTGGCGGCGAACCCTGTTGTACTCTTTCACCACAACTTTCTCTCACTCTCTCTTCCTGTTTGTGTTGTACCTGTATGTCAAAGGGCTAGTGTGTCACGGTGAATCTACCCGAGAACTACAGTAAGGGTAAACATGTCTGTGGAGTGCTCAGCCACTTGCACATTAATTTCACAAGCAGGCTGTTCTGTCGATCAGATCAACTGGAACCCTCGTCATCATAACCGACGGAGTGTCACAATGTGTAAATTAATTGCAGAAGCAATGTATGCAAGGGAGATAACTTCTGAGGGCTTATAATGTGAATCATGTGAAATGTTTAATTGGTAGCACACACACTCGTAAAAAAAAAAAAAAAAAAAAGACTTCGGAATGTGTAACAATAGCTAACATTCAAAACGACCTCTTGCATGAAATGATGCCAAGTCAAGAAACTGGAAAATTTGATGCATTGCAAATCTTTTCTAACACGTACTAGCTAGTATATACAAACGAGTTCAAACAATATATCTAATGATAATTCTAATTTTGGCTCAAAGCCCGAAAATTTGAGTTGTGGGGAGCAAGTCGATTACATCAACCCCTCTACTTACCCAGCCCGAAATGATGAAAAGAAAAGTAAGCCTTGTTAGAATTTTAACTCAGAAGGTAAAAAACCAGAAGAAATGCTACAGAGAAGTTTGTTTGAAATGCTAACAATTCTTCCAGCTTGCTGCTATCTGTTCATGAAAATACTAATAATAAGAGAGTATTGTAGTTCGCTCGAAGCATTGTGTATTGTTTGTAAAGAATAAAAAGTTTAGAATGGTATAACAATGCACTATAGAACAAAAAATGGACTATATACCTGTTGTAACTTGGTTATCTATAGTCCGATGATATTTCGGAATTACAATTCCTTCTTCAGATCTTATTTGCTGGAGTCTAGAGACTAATAATAAGCTTATTGTATATAATGAGATGTGCTACAACTCGTTGGAAAAGTGTAAAGGCGGGGTACAGAAAGGGGTAATAAATCAAATAAACAAAGGTATCAATAATAGCCTAATAGATCACAAAAAGACAAAAATGAATTGTAAAAAAGCCATAAAGAGGAAAAGGTATGTTGAATAATGTCTGAATTTTGGGAAGCGTGCAATTTTTGAAGGAAGCAGTACCCTGACAGGTAACAACCAATATGGATAGTTTATTCCATGCTTTGACAGTTCTGAGCATGAAACCATGTTTCCTGAGGTCATGGGTGCTATGCAATGCCCGGTCTGGGAATTGAAACCGCAAGCCTACGACTGCAAGTCCACTGCCCTAACCACTGGGCCATTGCGCCTTCACAAAGGAGCACTCCGTCGGTTACGACGACAAGAGTCCCAGCTAATACGATCAACGGAACAGCTTGCTCATGAAATTAACGTAAACATGAATTAGACTACCATCATGAGCTATGTATATATTGGTTTTAAATTTTGGCGCAAAGCCTACAAATTCAAGGGAGGGGGTAAGTCGATTACATCGACCCCAGTGCTAAACTGGTGCTTATTCTATCGACCCCCAAAAAGGGACGACAGGCTAGGTTGACCTTGGCAGAATTTGACCTCTGAATGTAAAGATGGACGAAATGCCACTAAGCATTTTTGCCCAACGCAGTAACAATTCTGCCAGCTCGCTGCTTTCATGAGCTCTAAATATATAATTAACTATAGGCAAGAAAGTTTTAAGCATTTCAGCTTACCTATTGAGCTACAGATGCAAAGTACTTTGTTAATTTAATGTCCGTTTTTTTTTTTGTTGTCATATGTATATATATATGTGTGTGTGTGTCTGTGTTTGTACCCCCAACATCGCTTGACAACCGATGCTGGTGTGTTTACGTCACCGTAACTTAGCGGTTCGGAAAAAGAGACCGATAGAATAAGTACTAGGCTTACAAAGAATAAGTCCTGGGATCGACTTGCACGACTAAAGGCAGTGCTCCAGCATGGCCACAGTCAAATGACTGAAACAAGTAAAAGAGTATTGTTTAGAATGTGGAAATGTGTATGATAGACTGCAGTTCTATTAGAGTTAATGTTATGTAGTCTTGAGTTGAGTATCTACTTTGCTTTCTTCTGTGGAAAATTTTTTATTTGTTCAAGTCAGTTTACTAATACTCGTACTCCGTGTTCCATGAGGAAAGAGCAAAATAAAGTAAAGAGATCATACACTAATTAGCATTGAATAATTCTTTCTGAAATACATCATCAAAATTTCTTAGTGTTATAAAGAATTATGTAGACTAGCTCTGCTGTTTAACAGACATTTATCACCATCAATAGTTAATGTCCGTTTTCCATGCTGGAATGGGTTGGATGGTATAACAGGATCTAAGAAGCCATAGGACAGCACTGGGCTCCAATGCTGGCTTTGACATGTTTTCTATAACTAGATGCCCTTCCTAACACCAGCCTCTTTACATTATATCTATTGCTTTTTTTCGTAACCCCAGCACTAATGAGATCGCCAAGTAACTTGCAAGACAAAGTAAAGAAAGGGAAAAAAAAAACTCTTGACTGAGTGAGGGGTATATCTGAGAGAGTGGGAGGTAGCTTTAAGCCAGGTGTTGAAGGCTACAGTAAGAGAGAAAGCATAGAAAAGTGGGCATAGAAATGATGGATGACTGATGATAAACATACACACATACATGCATACATACATTTCAAATTTTAGCACAAAGCCAGCAATTTTGGGGAAGTGGGGAAGTTGATTACATTGACCCCAGTGTTCAACTGCTACTTATTTTATCAACCCTAAAAGGATGAAAGGCAGCCTTGGCAGAATTTGATCTCAGAACATAAATATGGGTAAAAATTCTGCTAAGCATTTTACCCAGTATGCTAATGATTCTTATTTCTTTATTGCCCACAAGGGGCTAAACATAGAGGGGGCAAACAAGGACAGACAAATGGATTAAGTCTATTACATCGAACCCAGTGTGTAACTGGTACTTAATCTATCGACCCCGAAAGGATGAAAGGCAAAGTCAACTTCGGCGGAATTTGAACTCAGAATGTAACGGCAAACAAAATACCGCTAAGCATTTCGCCCGCCATGCTAATGATTCTACCAACTCGCTGCCTTATGCTAATGATTTGTCACCAGTATGCTAATAATTCTGCCAGCTTACTGCCTTTATACATGCAAACATATTGACAAGAAGTAAGCTACTGACAGCCTATATAATCATATAATGAGTCATCGAATCAACTTATGTGATGTGTCAAGGGTATATTTGCCTTTCAAAACATCTCTCTCTCTCTCTCTTTTAATTTGAAAGATATGGGCTACTATTTAATATTACAAGTTCAAAGGAGTGAAGTTGGGAAGTAAAAATGCATCACAGACACTGTTTGTTGAAAGCTTACTCTCTGAGGGAAAAGATTTTCTCTCCAGTGAAGGACAGATTATATTATGCTTGTGTATCAAGTGCAATATTATATGGGAGTAAAACAAGGACAATAATTATGAAGAATTGCGCTGACACTAGAAATGAATTAGGGACGCATGTTCTATTTGATGTGTAATGTTAGCATGCATAAATGATGGAGCACAAATGAACTGAGAGAAAAATAATGTGTGTATGTGCGTGCATATGTGATGTGTCATCATCATCATTTAACATTCACTTTTCCATGCCTGCATGGGCTGAATGGTGATTATGGAGGCAGATTTTCTATACTCAGATACCTTTCCTGTCACTAATCCTTTCTTGTTTCACAGCAACTCTTTTACTTGTTCCAGTCATTTGACTGTGGCCATACTGGAGCACCGCCTTTAGTCGAGAAAATCGACCCCAGGACTTATTCTTTGTAAGCCTAGTACTTATTCTATCGGTCTCTTTTTGCCGAACCGCTAAGTTACGGGGGACGTAAACACACCAGCATCGGTTGTCAAGCGATGGTGGGGGGACAAACACAAACACACATATATATATACATATATACGACGGGCTTCTTTCAGTTTCCGTCTACCAAATCCACTCAGAAGGTTTTGGTCGGCCCGAGGCTATAGTAGAAGACACTTACCCAAGGTGCCACGCAGTGGGACTGAACCCGGAACCATGTTGATATTTTTTGCAGAATATTGGACATGAATGACACTGCTTGTGTGACAGTTTCATTCATTTACAACTATCACCCAATATCAAAACAAAGGGACACAAACACACACACAGAGTCATGCTCATACACACATACCTTCACGCAAACACATTCACACACACATGTAGGATAGACTTCTTTCAGGGTTCGGTTCACTAAATCCACTCACAAGGCTTTGGTCAGCCTGTAGCTTTAAGAGAAAATACTTGCCCAGGTGTCATACAGTGGGACTGAATCCAAAATGATGTGGTTCGGAAACAAACTTCTTAACTATGCCACCATAACTGTGCCTGTTATTATAAGAAATTTGAAGTTTACAAATAATAAATGGGATCTTACCTTTTCTTTATCCTCCATATGTAATAGGCACTTTTTAAAAAATATCTGTTTGTGTAGTTTCTGTGGCCATGATACTTAATGCTAAGTTCATTTAGTTCTAAATAAAGATTTGATCAGTTTGTGTAAGTGTTGAAAAATTGTACATTGCTTTTCTTAGTCGGTTCTGCTAAAATTCAAGTTTTCCTGTTTGCTGCTTTGAATTACTATAGGAAAACCACATTTATCAGCAATGCTCCTTAAATCTTATTGAGTCATATCAGTGTTAGACTTGTTGTATACTTCCGTTACACAAAACAAATATCTTTATTCTTATATATATATATCTCCAATGGAAGCCACTTATAATCATACATATTACCAAATGGTTATTGTTATCAGTCAACTGTTTTTATTGAAAGGCCTTCATCCTAAAAGGATCATAATAAGAGGCCTCCAGTGTATGTGTGTATATATATATATATATATATATATATATATATATATATATATATATATACATAAAAAGCACTTAGTCCACTCTATGGGGTAGTTAGTGTTGGGAAGGGCATCCAGCAGTAAAAATCATGCCAAAACAGACACAGTAGCCTGGCTGGCTCCTGTCAAGCCATCCAACCCATGCCAGCATGGAAGACGGACGTTAGATGAAGATGATACATACATGATTACATACAAATTACGTCTTGGTTTTGTTTAGTGGCTAAAATTAAAGCATGTTTGATGTTCTAATTTGCTTCATAAATTTTCTTCCTCCTCTAGTTTCCATTTGAAAAGTATCCATTGGTAATGCCAATTGTCCAGTTGTACGTGTGTGCAAACTATATGTTAATGGAGAGTCTATAGTGGTCTTCATTGCAGTCTATATATGACTGAAAATAAGGCTTAGGGAAGGAAATCAGTTAAATTTAATAACCTGATATAAAGATATGTTTGCTTTTGTTACTAGAACTTTGACCCGGATAAGTTTTCAATTTCCTTTTAGTTTTTAATATACTTGGTAATATTCAAATTCCTTCTCATAAAATTAGTAATCCAGAACCAGTGTTTTATTACACTTCATTTTATAAAACATAGATATATTATACAAGTTCCTTTTTGAAAAATATACTTGACTTGTGAATATTTTCTCAACCTGCAAATATCTTGAACTTTATTCTCGTAAATAAATAACTATGTTAGCATTATTATTTACATTACTTTCTTTCTCTCTATTTGTTAAAATGGACTTTGTACTTATTTCAAAAATGCATTTTATGCAGTTATCAGCTTAGTAATTTAAGTGCACACTTGACAATTGCTATCTTCTTGCATATTTTCTGTGTTAATAATATCAAGAATTAGAATAAAATGGAAAGAAATGGGAGATCACTAGACGAAATTTCCCTACAATATTTAATTGTATGAGTCTGTTAGTGAGTGTGTGTTTGTTACGTATGTTAGGCTGATGTCTGAGAAGCAAATAAAAAATAAAAATTTTGCTACACAGTGTAATTATTTACTTCTACCAAGAAAGAAAGATAGATAGATAGACAGACAACTATCTATCTATCTATCTATTTATCTATATAGCTAGCTATATATATATATATAAATATTTGTATGTATGTATTTATTTATGTGTATATATTATATGTGGAGGCGCAATAGCCCAGTGGTTAGGGCAGCGGACTCGTGGTCACAGGATCGCGGTTTTGATTCCCAGACCGGGCGTTGTGAGTGTTTATTGAGCGAAAACACCTAAAGCTCCACGAGGCTCCTGCAGGGGATGGTGGCGAACCCTGCTGTACTCTTTTACCACAACTTTCTCTCACTCTTACTTCCTGTTTCTGTTGTGCCTGTAATTCAAAGGGTCAGCCTTGTCACACTGTGTCACGCTGAATATCCCCGAGAACTACGTTAAGGGTACACATGTCTGTGGAGTGCTCAGCCACTTGCACGTTAATTTCACGAGCAGGCTGTTCCGTTGATCAGATCGACTGGAACCCTCGACGTCGTAAGCGACGGAGTGCCAACAACAACATATATCATATATATATATATATATATTTTACTCTCTTACATGTTTCAGTCATTAGACTGTGGCCATGCTAGTGTGCTGCCTTTAGTCAAAGATACTGACTCCAGGACTTATTGTTTGTAAGCCTAGTACTTATTCTATCAGTCTCTTTTGCGAAACCGCTAAGTTTCAGGGACGTAAACACACCAACATTGGTTGTCTAGTGATGGTGGGGAGGCGGGGCAGACAAACACAGACACAAAGACACACACACATAAATATATATACAGGCATACCTCGACTTAAGTCATTTCGATTATATGTCGTTTTTCAAAAATAATATATGAAAAAATAAAAATCAAGTCAAGTCATTTTACTCGACTTTACATCTGTCTGCCACAAATATTGGAATCATAAAATTACTAGAAAACCGTTAAAAGCACATAAAATCATGTTACTGTACAATAAATAAGAATAAAAGCATATAAAATCATATTAAAATATGTACTGTAAATGTTAAGATACACACCATAAAGTAAGCGAAATCATGAAATCAGCCGTGTTGTCTTATTTATCGGTCTTTTGGAGCTCATATTGTACAGTATCCCAATATCTACCATTAGGTGTCGTTGTCACTTGTGATTCCTGCGATTGTTCTGAATGCAGATTTGCTTATGTCTGTTTATTGGCTACTTTCTCATTCTCGTTCATTTGTGGCTTTATTTTTTGCCCCTATGGTTCCTAAGAAAATTCATAGTGAAAGTGCTAAGCGTCATGCTATAGTGCTGGAAGATAAACTGGCTATGATAAAATGCCATGAAAGAGATGAAAAAGTGGTAGTAATTGCATGATCTTTTGGGATGAGTCAGACAACTGTATTGATTATTGTACATCATAAAGACAAGATTTTAGCACGTGTCAGATCTGAAGCACCAGGGATGAAGAACACTGTCAATAAGAAAAGAGGCAAAATCTTTGAAGAACTGGAAAGTCTTCTTTTTCTTTGGATTGTTAGATTGAATCGTCAGCATGCTACTATTAGTCAAGAAATCATTCAAGAGAAAGTGTTGTCTTTGTTTGAGAACCTGAAGAAAAAAATATCCAAATGAGAAAGATGTAGAGTTCAAGGCAAGTCAAGGATGGTTCATGAGATTTAAGGAGCAAAGAAGTTATCACTCCTTTAAGAAGCAAGGTGAAAGTGCATGAGCTGTTGAACAAGCAGCAGAATTTCCTAATGCATTAAAGAAAATAATCGAAGAAAACAGGTTTCTTCCCGAACAGATTTTCAACGTAGATGAAACTGGATTGTATTGGAAAAAATTGCCAGACCGTTCATTCATTCTCAAGGAGAAAACTATTTCAGGCTGCAAGGTCTCAAAAGAATGTGTGACCGTTATTGTTAGAAGGTAATTTTACAGATTTTAAGTTAAAACCATTGCTTGTGTCATGCACACAACTCCTGTGCCCAGAAGAACATACCCAAGGCATCTCTCTCTATTATATGGATGGTTAATTCAAAAGCATGGGTTACTGTTGTTGTTTTTGAAGATTGGTTCTTCAATCATTTTATTCTAGCAGCAGAGAAGTACTGAAAGGAAAAGGGAATTCCTTTTAAGGTTTTACTTATCTTAGGTAATGCTCCTGGCCACCTGCAAAACATCGTAGATTTTGACCCCAATGTTACCGTCGTATACCTCCCTCCGAACACCATGTCTCTTCTGCAGCCAATGGATAAGGGAATAATTGCTATCTTCAAGCGTTACTATATGAAGTGTATGTTGCGGCAAGCAATAACTGCAACTGATCTTGATGAGTCCGTCACACTTTGTGACTTTTTTTTTCATATTCGTTTACTACATGTTGTACATCTATTACACGATTAAAAAATTTTATTTTTGCTCAAGTCAAACACTAGAATTTAAAGGTCATGGTCTGACGATGTGAATTTTCCGATTTCTCTCCTCCACCACCCCTGTTCACAAGCATGCATTTTTTTCATATTCGTTTAGAGCAAGTTGTTTTACACCTATTACACTATTTTTTCTTTTTCTTGCTCAGGTCAAACACTAGAGTTTAAAGGCCATGGTCTGACGATGTGAATTTTCCGAGTCCTCTCCCCGACCCCCCCCCCCGTTCGTGAGCACGCATTCTTTTTTTCATATTCGTTTACACCTATTACACTATTTTTTCTCTTTTGTTTTTTGCTCGGGTCAAACCCTTTAGTTTGGACCAAAACCTTTTAGTGTTTTTACTGTTTTTTGAATAAAGAACAGCATAAAAATAAGAAATAAATTCATAACAACCATTGCATTTGTTTCAATCATTTACTTTAATATAAAATACTAATAAAAACTAATCTCAAAAATTCATTTAGCTTTAATTAATAAGCTTTTCGCAAACCAGGAAGGTCTCGTTTTCTTCACTTTCACAACGTATTTATCATGAATACTTTCTTCTTTTTCATTTTCATAAAGCACCACTACTTCTTTCAGAGGAGCAGAATATTTCAGATCATCTTTGAAAGCTTTCTGCATGAGTTTAGTCTCTTGTCGTACTTTATCGTAGCAGTTACCTGTTCAAAGTGAGACAGAAAGACAATAATGACAGGTAATGAAATTGAATAATTTCTTATATTATATCTCATCTCTCAGTCACAAGTCACTCTTTCTAAGTACTGATTTCCCTATATATTTGATATAACAAGTCACTAATAATATACAACTTGCAATCACTGTGGTTAAGAAGTATGCTTTACAACCATGCGATGCAGGTGGGATCTTCCTCAGTGGTACTTTGGACAAGTTTCTTTTACCAAAGCTTTGGACTGACCAATGTTTTGTGATTTGAGTATGGAAACAGTGTGGAAATGTAATGCCTATTTTTTCACAATGTATGTTGGCCAAAAGATCAATGAAGTGGTTTGCTTTGCTATCATATGGTTTTGGGTTCCACTCCCTGCATGCCCTGTTAGATATGTGCCTTTTACTATACCCTTGGGCTGACTAATATCTCACAAGTGAAATTTGTTGAATGGAAACTGTATAGAAGCCTGTTGTGAATGTGTGTGCTTCAGCATGTTTCACATTGTCACCATATTAACAAAAATGGTAAGTGTTTACATCAGATGCTGGCAGAATCGTTAGCATGCCAGGCGAAATTCTTAACAATATTTCCTCTGACACTATGTTCTGAGTTCAAATTCCGCCAAAGTCGACTTTGCTTTTCATCCTTTCGGGGTCGATTAAATAAGTACCAGATACGCACTGGGGTCAATGTAATTGACTTAGTCCCTTTGTCTGTCCTTGTTTGTCCCCTCTTTGTTTAGCCCCTTGTGGGCAATAAAGAATTAAATAATGCCTAATAGCTTAGCAGTTTTATCATGTGTGAAGATCAGTGGAATAAAATACCTTACTTGAAAAAGAGGTAGAAGTTGGCAACAGGAGGAGCATCTGGCTACAGAATACTGCCTTATAGTAAAAGGAGCAAATGTAAAAAGGGTGATGATGACGTTTTTGAATAAAAATACCCTGTACAGTGTTTGTTCTGCCTGAGTTGCAGAGACAATCTCATGTTTTTCTATCCACTAAAAACAGTAAATTGGTGACCAAAATTACTATTATTCACCAAATGTATTAAAATCGATAAATTAGATAGCAATAAGTTCTACAGATGTCATGTATCTGCTACATATTAAGATTAAGGATTTTCAGTTAATTAATTTCATCTTTAGAGATGCGTCAGTGTCCTAGAGTATAAAAACATTATTACTCTCAATTTAGAAATTATAGCTCCAAGTGTGAATTAAATCTGGTACCACATACACCTCCAGGGATAACATAAACTGAAATGTAATGCATATCATCATCATCATGATAACATCTACTTTTCCAAGCTAGCACAGATCAGATGCCCTTCCTGTTGCAAACCCTCACCTATTTCAAAGTAAAGTAAAAAGTCTTCCATGGCCAGACATATTTTCAAAGAAGACTAGGAACTTGTGTGATGCTGACACTATCTTACAACTATCATGTGATGTCTGAGATGGGGAGACACAAACAAACACACTCACATATATATATGATGGACTTCTTTCAGTTTCTGTTAACTGAATCCACTCACAGAGCTTTGTTGACTTGGAGCAGTAGTAGAAAACACTTGCCCACGGTGCCATGCAGTGGGACTGAACCCAAAACCACATGGTTGGGAAGTGAGCCTTTTAACAACACTGCTATACCCAATATAAAATTTTACTTTGTTCATCATCGTTTACTGTCTGCTTTCCATGCTGGCATGGATTGGACAGTTTGACATGGAGCTGTCCAGGGACCAACTGTCTGTTGTGGCATGGCTTCTACAGCTGGATGCCCTTCCTAATGCCAACCACTTAGCAGAGTGTGCTGGATGCTTTTTATGTGCCACTAGCATAGGTGCTTCCCAAGTGGCATATCATTTAAAAAATAGTCTGCACTACAGTATATTCCACTTCTTAAGTCTACACCTTTTATTTAACTACATTTTTTCTTGTGTCTTCCGTCATGGGTGCCTTCTATTCACATGTTGTTGGCACTCCGTCGCTTACGACGTCGAGGGTTCCAGTTGATCTGATCAATGGAACGGCCAGCTCGTGAAATTAACGTGCAAGTGGCTGAGCACTCCACAGACACGTGTACCCTTATCGTAGTTCTCAGGGATATTCAGCGTGACACAGTGTGACAAGGCTGACCCTTTGAATTACAGGCACAACAGAAACAGGAAGAGTGAGAGAAAGTTGTGGTGAAAGAGTACAGCAGGGTTCGCCACCATCCCTTGCTGGAGCCTCGTGGAGCTTTAGGTGTTTTCGTTCAATAAACACTCACAACGCCCGGTCTGGGAATAGAAAGGGCGATATTATGACGACGAGTCGGCTGCCCTAACAACTGGGCCATTGCGCCTCCACTCACAACATGTAACACAATTATGAAATAATAAAAGTAACAACAATATTGCCAAGAAACTAATTGTGTTTAATAAGATGATATGAGATTCTTTAACAGTTCTTACCGCAAATAGTGTCATTTTCGTGATAATGTCCACACTGAAGACATGCAATAATATTTTGCTTTGGTCTTGCATGTTCAAAATGTTTCAGTTCTGACATTTTGCGTATTTTACGTTTTTCAGTTGATCGTCTGCTTTTTGGGGCACCCCACAAGAAACTTTCAAAAATGGAATCAAGAATATTTGAGGCCTTCTGGTAAACGTCATTTTCGGTATCGGTTGTAACAAATGCTAGAGCTGGTTCTGAAACATGAATTTAATATTTCCATTAATTAATTAATAAATTAATAATTTGTGTATAACTAATAAAAAAAAATATTATAAACTTCTTTCATTGTATTTATAATATGGATTAGAAATTTTCTAATATATTCTTTTCTAATTTCCTAAAAGACTTTCCTCAGAATTGGGTACATGTTTTCAACACACAGGTAGTTTATCAAAGAAATAGCTTTTTCTCCAGTTTCAAGAAGGTAGGCTGTAGGCTTGTAGTACTTCTGGAGATGGAGCACAAAGAATATTATAGACCAGATTTTAAAGAAGGAAATTAAACAAATAATAATTATCGCCACCATTTCTGTTTTATGTCTGCTGTCCAAGCTAGTATGAGCTGGATAAATCTGTCTCCCAAATTAGGTTGGTAGGCAGAGGGTTACCACATGTTTCATTTTGGCTTAGTTTTGATGGCTAGATGCCCTTTCCTAGTACCAGCCACTTTACAGAGAGTAGGAGATGCTTGTCTATGCCACTGGCATAGAGGTAACTTTAATCACGTCCTTGACTAGACTAAAGGGTCTTAACAATCACACACTTTACAATGTGTACTGGATGTGTTTTTTATGACACCATCACTAAAGAGTTATCCATGTCCTCATCACCACTAAAGGAACTTTATAACACCATGTCGCTGTCTGCTCATCAATCTCTTTACAAAGAAGCACGAGTGATGGGAGAAATGCCTAATAGTGGAATGAGTGACAGGAGTACTCTGTATTCTGAGAAAGGTATTCAAGGCAATATGACTGGGATAGTAGGGAGGTGGCAGAAATCTATGTTAGCCAGGGGATAGAGTGATGGCAGAAGCACAGGACGTGAAGGAAAAAAAGTAATCTAAATTAAAACCTTCCATCAAAATCCCATGTAAATTTAGATTTTAAACATCTGCTTAATAATGGAAAGTTATTTTGCTTCAATTCTTCATTATTTTGAAAATTAACTGAAACAAAAGCAGCATATTCTAACAGAAATTTAGTAACAAAAGGGTTAATGCTTCTGGTTTAAAGTGAACAGGCTCTAGTTTTCTAGTACCTTTGATAACAGAGTTCAGAAGGATTCTTTTTTCACTGAATAACGTTAGAAGTTAACTGTAGGTTGAAGTAAGGGAGATAATTCGTTTATCACCTGATACTTTTTTTTTTTACTTGCTCAGGTTAAAAGAAGACACAGTGCCCATAGGTTTTCAGACCTCTTGGCACAGGTAAAACTGAAGCTATTAAGGTTCTTCTTGAATGTTTGTAAGACAATACTTGCAGAAAGACATGAACAGGCAAGAATTTCAAGAGGAACGATGATCTACGACGGAAAGCCGAAATGGGAGATTAATACGGGGCCTGAGAGAGTTGGTCATAAGAGAGGAGTTGGTAGATAGAGGCGACATGAGTTCAACCATTTCCGAGAAACAGAAGCCATTATAATTGGAGAGAGAGAGAGAGAGAGAGAGAGAGAGAAAGCGAACAGTTTGCTTGTGGGTCTGTGAGTGACATTATGCCATTCAGTTAGGTGGCCTTTTTTCTGGATGCAGTCTAAGATGTCTGTGTTTGTGTCGCAGTAACACCACCCCAGCTTTGCGGGCATTACTCCACCGTGGGCCTCATTTGGGCTTTGTAGAATACCAATAATTGTTGGGTGGAGTTGGGTGATTTATCTTCTGGTTCAGAGGATATGGGCAAGTCGTTGGGTTGTGATTGTAGCTATGTTGCATAACATTTAGACTGATTTTTATACATTCTAATTTCAAATCCCGTTAAAAACAGCTTTTTCGAATAACCAGATGGGGCGATTTTCCCGGACCAATGTAACTCTTCCACGCCAGACACCTCGATCAAGCAATGAAGCATGAATGTCTGGTCTGGCCTTAATCACATTGGTCTTTTGCTAATTAAAATATCTCATCTGCGTACGCCACAACTGCATAGATGATAACAGTAGCTCGCTAACTGAACTGATTGACCCTGGCAGTTGATAGTTTGTTGTTCGTTCATCCTTGCCATTGATTCAATTAGTTCATTTTCCGAAACAGTTCACATGTTGCATCCCAATGATTTCAAGGTACCCTGGCTCGGATGGTTCCATGCTGTTTAACCTATAGTTGGGACCATGATAGGTGCCACTACTGCGGAACAATAGTAGCTAAGAGGTGATTCCACATTCTTCAAAACTCCAGAATTCCCGAAATAGGGTCCAATTACAGGATGCAGTTTAAAGGACTTAAACAAATTTGAATCCTCCAACAATCGATATAAGTACCAGTTATATACTGAGTCCATTCAGTCGACCGTATCTTATAAAGTTTGGCTGTGGCTTTGCTGTAATTTAAAAGAAAATATAACTATAAACTGAACTTGAAAAAAAAAAAAATTATCAGGAATATTAAAATGTATAAGCAGACCGTCTCTTAATATTTTATGGGTAAGACTTACAGGATCACATGTAACTGAAAAGGAACAGCAGTTTCATGAGATTATATTTACTAAAATAAAAATTGAACAACAAATATTTGTTGATTTGTGTGTGACATTGAAACGTGTGCTGAATGTTATAGTGTGTAGGACCGAGTTTCAAATGAAGTCTCAAGATTTTTCAAACAAAATTGATAAACACAAACACTTACAACTGATAAATAAATATAATTTCAAAACTAAATCTTACTTGGTGATTGATTCCAATTCAATAATCGAAAAATATCTCGTTCCAGTCGAAGAACTACATTTCTCAACATGCTGTCTGTAGTTTAACTAGTTTATGGTATATATATAAACTATAGTTACGTATAAATATTACAATATCTGAAATTAAGAATTAGCAGCAAAAATAAAAGAAATCAATAATATTTATTTTAATTAAATATTATATGTGAATTTTGTAGTCAATTTATATCTAATATTTTATTCATCATTTAATTTTATCTTCGGCTATGAAATTTACTTTAACACAATTCATTAACCAAAATGTCTGAACGATACAGTTTTTCCCTGACAACATTCAGGTAATGTATTTACATATTTATTTATATATATTACGATATTTTTCACTGTTGATCATTTCATTTTACGGAATACTCTATTGTCTCTATCTTTTGTTATGATTATTGTATTCTGCAACTCAAGGAAATATATATTAAGGAATCCCTGAAACTCGTTCAATTTCTGCTTTCTCATCCATTCGCAGCATGACCGGTCTCTTTGTCGCTTCAGAATGTTTTAAGATATTTCACTATATTATTTATATTTGTTCTTAACTATACAATCCCGAAACCGTAAGATCTGTAAGTTACTAAATCAATTTGTAAAATTATGTTCTTACCATCGTGAATATCTCTATTTTTAAATACTTGGTACTTTAACTGCTTTTGCATAATTGTATTTTCAAAATGTTTTTATCCTCGTGTTGGAAGGTTTGAGATTGTTGGGCAAAAGAAAGAAATATTGGTTAATTAAAACAAAACAATTCTGATAGCAACTGGAAACCGTACGATTAACATCTTGGTACTCTTCTTGAATAGTACCTAACATCTTTAGCTGTTAATTCTGTACAAATTGGCAAGTTCGAGACTAATCGAAAGAATGTCGTTAATTTTTGTATAAAGTATTCCACGAGAAACGTGCGTGAGTATAATGCTATATTGCTGGATTATTGTATATAAAGATTGTTTTCCCTCATTTTCATTAATTGAAAATATTCTTTTTACTTAAAAATCTCCTATTGAAAGTTCAAAGACGTAATCTTTTCATGATCACAAGTTCCGTACGAAGTCTGGGGTTTCCGTAGCGGTAAGGTATTGGAGAACAAACCTTACTCTGTTGGACAAGAAATTTCTCTAGAAAACCCTACTATCTATTCCCAACAGCTAAAGAAACTCATACCAGAAAGAGGAGATTTGGACGTATGAGTTTGCTGTCCATTACGCTATCTGCACGACCATTTAATCTCAGACAACTTCTGGAAGTAGGCTTATAGCTTCAGTTCTTTTTCATTTGGTCTTATTTGACAGTAGTCACAGCGGCTTTGGTTGAATCTCTGCTCCTTATTCTTCCAGGCATGGTTCAGTCTTTCAAACCCCACTTATTTTGATTTACTACCCTTTCCTTGAGATTGTTCAAAGTATTCACAACTCACGAAACGAATTTGTTTACTCTCATTCTTACTTACTGTTTGTGCATTTTCTTATCGTGCTTCCCTGTCATTTCTTCTTGGTTCACAAATATATCGTCACAAAATTCTTTATTTAGCTTCCATTCATGATCTTAAAAACCTTAATCATGTCCCATGTGATTTATTGTAAGCAAGGGCAAGCAAAGCTATCTCCCTGATTTGTTCCTCATATGAGAGTTTTCTTAATGCTGGGAGAAACTTTGTGACTCTTTGCTGTACATTTTCTACTATTTTGGTGTCCTTCAGTTTATATAGGCACCAGACCTGGATTGATTACCTCACTGATGCTGTATTCAATGTCTTGAATATTGCTTTATTCAGTATACTGAAGGATCTTATAAACCCTACTAACCTGTTATTTATTTTCTCTACTGAGTGCTCCCTAAACTTCAGACAGTTGCCTGCCAGAACACACCTGGCTCTTTTTCTTATGAAATTTTTTATTCACCTATTTCATACTTTTTTCTTGTTATTCTTCCTATCTCATAAATCTGCATTTTTTTTTTTACTGTTATGTTCCATCTTATATCTGACTATCTTTCTCTTCACTATGGTTTTCCTAATTTTATGCACAACACCGGTGAGACTTACTGGTTCATAGTTTCCAGAATCACACTTTTCCCCATTCTTGAAGACTAGTAATTTTAGCTTTCTTCAGTTCCTTGGATATATCTTATATGGCTTGCTAATAAAAAGATGAAAATTAATTCCTTTGACCTCAGAAGTGATTCTATTATCTCTTTGACAACTTTTCAGGTCTAGGAGATTTGTATCTCTTTAATATAATGCTAGCTTTCTTAATGTGTGTTTTATCTCCATGGTTATTAAATAACTAGAACCTTGTAGGGATTTCTGTCAGGTTCTTTTGTGGACACACTACTAAGAAATCCTGTGGGTACGTTAGCATTTTATTGTTGTTAATTATTTATGTCACACCCATGCTATTCCTATACAGCTCACTTAATCAGGATTTGTTTTCTTCTGTTTGTCTTCAAACATATTTTTAGAATATTTGAAGATTTGTCATATTTAGGCATATGTCAATTTGGGTTTGACATCTTGAATCATTTCCGATAACAACCTCTCTGCTCTTTTGATTTTGTACAGTGTTAAAGTTCTCTCTTATTCTAGCTATATCTCATTCCATTTTCTCAATTTTGTTAGTTGCACCTTCAAAAAAAGCCGGATCCTCTTCAATTTTATTGTCACTCTGTTAAGTAGTTTGCACTAAGTTGCAATTGTAAAACACTTTAAAATTGTGAATCAACTTAAAGCCCTATCAATACTTGCAGTTGAATAATGTTTCTTTTTTTTTTTTTTGCTTTATTTTATTTTCATTTTACAGCCCTTCAGGTAAACTTGTCCAAATTGAATATGCTCTGGCAGCAGTTGCAGCTGGTGCACCTTCTGTTGGGATTAAAGGTAAATACATTAATATAATTTTAATAGATGTACATATGAATTCCTGTTTTTATTGGCTCAGTCACTTTATTAGTAGCATCTAAATGTGTGACAGGTTAGTCATCTATGTACTGTGAGGTAATATACAGTACTACATTTCCATTAGTAAATTTTCATGTCAGTTAATGCTTGATATTTCTTTTTCCCATTATCTTTTATCAAATCATCATCATCATCATCATCCTTTAACATCTGTTTTTGATGTTGGCACGGGTTGAACAGTTTGACCAGAGCTGGCAAGCCAGAGAGCTGCACTAGGTTTCAGTCTGATTTGGATTGGTTTCTATAGCTGGATGCCCTTCCTAATGCCAACCACTTTACAGTGTGTGTTGGGTGCCTTTAACATGGCACCAGTATGAACACATTTATATGACATTGACACAGGACTCTTGCAGGCCAAGAGTACTTTAAAGGGTATAGTTCTAGCAGCTATTTCCATTTTCTTTCTATTATTCAAAATACTGTTTTACATCCATTTTTCCATACTAGTACAGCAATAGATTTTGTTGCAACAATTTTTTTTTAACAACCGGATACCTTTCCTGTTGCTAACCACTCAGCTGTATAGTCAATATGGGATCTATTAACAGTTAAGCAGTTATATGCCATCTCTACATTACAATACTTTACCCGTAATTGTCAGCTCTGTTGATAGTCATATTGGTTGCCTTACTAGGTGGACTGAGGCAAGCAGTATGATGAGCTTTACCCAGAAACATAACACAATAGGTATAGTAAAATTTTAAATAATGGTCAGGTGCTCAGTAGTTAAGCACCTTTACCTCACATCCCATCTACTTGTACTGTTGTACCTTCTTAGTAATCTTGTCTTCATCTCTTACTAAATTTACTAACCCTGTCTTAAAACGACCTTCAGTATTGTCTTAGGAACTCAGGGTTCTGCCTGGATTGACTCTTTTTCTTTTTTTTTTTATCCTTTGCAACTGATAAAATAAGTATCACTAACATACTATAAATACTACATGTACAACATTGATTTTCTGGCTCCTTTGATTTCAAAGCCTTTCCAGATTATTGATTTTGCTGAACCCAAGGGTGTTCATTTTGGTCTACACATCCTAAATTAAACAAATATTAAATTTAAATGATTAAATCAAGTACAGGTTTCTGTAGATTACTATATATGATACTAGGTTATTAATACTGTACTGTGCAAGATACCAGTAAACTAGTCTGGCAGCCATGGGAATTTGAAGTTCTTGCTTGTAAATTAGTGCAGATTATAAGAGGTTCTGGACCATCATAGTTTACGAAATGGTTTTTTTTTTTTTTTTTTTTTAATATACTTGTACTTGAATTCAAGAAAGGTTGCAGTTCTTAATCCCTCTTGTGTTGTGGTTGGTAGAAATAAAGGTAAAAATAAATTTTTAATGTAATACATCTAATTAGGAAAATCATTAATGATAGCATCATTATATTTCAGAGATTTAAAAAAAATTCTTTTACATTTTCAGCATCCAATGGTGTAGTTTTGGCCACTGAGAAAAAACAAAAATCTATCTTGTATGAAGAACATAGCATTCATAAGGTTGAATGCTTGACTAAGAATATTGGAATGGTATACAGTGGAATGGGTCCTGACTATAGGTAAATATTCACAGCATCAGCTCCTCTTAAGTTCATTAATCTTAAAGAATTCACTTTTCAGCTAGATTTCCATACTGCTAATAAAAAGATACAATTTACTTATCTTCAGCAATTTTTTCTGTACTGCAGATAACATAACCAACTGTGAGACTTCCACAACTAACGATTAGCATTTTTCAAATTTAATAAATTATTTTAAAAAATTCATGTGCATAGCTGCTTGTCAAAGACAAGGGCAAGCTTATACCAGACTATATCAGATAAACAAAAATATAGACATCACTGCTATTTAAGTTCTGTATTTCTGTTAAAGAATTATTCTTTCCTTTTCTGCAGAGTATTGGTGCGCCGTGCTCGCAAACTTGCTCAACAGTACTATCTTGTGTACCAAGAACAGATTCCTACAGCTCAGCTAGTCCAAAGAGTTGCTAATGTTATGCAAGAATTCACACAGTCTGGGTAAGTAAATTTAGCTATTGTGGTAAACTTATAAAACACTATAAATTACGTCAAAAAAATTTTTCCTTTTTTTTCACATATGTTTAAATATGCTTGTATTAGTGAGGTTGATCTGTTGGATTAATTATTTTTTTCATAGCTTGATGCAGTTGGTGAATCCTATACTTCAGCTGACGAGGCTTTATATGCAATAATGTACTGAGTTGTCTCCCGTGCTTCCGCAGCTCGAAGCAATGTTAGCTAATTCTTAACGTTTTTACTTTGAGCAATTAACCTTATAATATTGTAAGCATTTGTAATAATCGTTTCTGCTAAAGGCACAAGACTTGAAATTTGTGATGAGGGGACTTGGCTGGTACTTATTTCATCGACCCTGAAAGGACGAAAGGTGGAATTTGTAGCATTTATAATAATAAAATTTGCTGCTTTTAAATAATTTTTGCAAACTTAAGTAAACAGAATTATGTACCTTACTCAGAGAACAAAACAACAGTCAACATAGTTAAATATGAACTTCTAAACATGTTAGTAGTCAGATACTTCAGCCTTATAACTGTTGTGTTCCTTGATAAAAATAGAATAATATTATTGATAATTGTTTATTTGTAGTAAAGATTGTTTGCCAACATAACATGGCAGTCCTAGTTTAGGACGAATGTTGCTGTAATTTAACCCCAGGAGACATCGTCTCCAGCTGGCTATACGACACGATCAGTGTCCTTATATTTTCGAACAAGGGAATCTAGCACCCCCACTTGTATATTTATTTTCAATTTAAGAGCTATAACATTTAGTTTGTTCCCTGTACACTTGGGACTACCTGTCAACACACAAAGGTCAATAAATAAAGGTGTTAGTGGTGTAATATGTCAATTTAGTTAACTACATCCCCCACATCAAACATTTGTCAAATTACTGTTGATGGAAAGTTCTCTGTGATACAGCAGGCAATGCAATAGTTTCATAATCCAAATTCTTGCCTGGTTACATGTAAAAAATACCCAGGCCACTCACTCTGTAAGGTGGTTGGTGTTAGGAAGGGCCTTCAGCTGTAAAAACTATGCCAAAACAGACAGTGAAGCCTGCTGCAGTCTCCTGCTTAGCCAGCTCCTGTCAAGCCGTCCAACCCATGCCAGCATGGAAAACGGATGTTAAATAATAATGATGATGATGTGTAAATATGTGTTATTTCACATTTTAAAGTTCAAATTTTTCATATTTCTCTGGCATCAATAACAAAAATCACTATCTTGTTCTGACGTTGCTTTATAATCTTTTTTCTCTCCTGAAAAAAGGTGTCACTAGGCATAGTAGATTATTATTATTGCTGCTCTTTTGAAGATGCAATAAATATACAAAATAAGGTACTAGATTTGCTATTGTTGATTGAGTAAATAACGTACAGGGTTTTAGGCACTTTTTAAAGAAACTCTGTTAACTAAGTTAGCTCCAGCCAATAATTGCTTGCATTGTTTCATAGCATTTTTAACAATACAAAACAAATAACATTGGCTTGTCATCATTATCATTTTGTGTCTGCTTTTCCATGCTTGTATAATAATGATTATTTGCTTATCTTAAACTGTCTTTTATTGTAGAGGTGTTCGTCCATTTGGTGTTTCTCTTCTGGTAGCTGGCTGGGATGAAGATGAGCAGAAGCCATATTTATATCAATGTGATCCATCAGTAAGTTTTTAACATGTTCTATTACTGGTTTTAGTTACTGCACTGTAGCTGTGCTAAGATGCTGCCTTCAAGGATATGGTTGATTGTATTAATCCTGGACTGGCTCTTGTGCGGGTGGCACATAAAATACACCATTTTGAGTGTGGCCGTTGCCAGTACCGCCTGACTGGCTTTCGTGCCGGTGGCATGTAAAAGCACCCTCTACACTCTCTGAGTGGTTGGCGTTAGGAAGGGCATCCAGCTGTAGAAACTCTGCCAAATCAGATTGGAGCCTGGTGTAGCCATCTGGTTTCACCAGTCCTCAGTCAAATCGTCCAACCCATGCTAGCATGGAAAGCGGACGTTAAACGACGATGATGAAAGGATAAAGTAAACCTGGGCAAGATTTGAACTCAAAATCTAAAATAACATAACCAAATACAAGGTACTTTACCCAACTTATCTACTGATTATGTCACCCACTCATCATAAGGCTTACAGAGTGACCTGAGGCTTACAGCACTTGGGTCACTCCAAGCAGTCACCCATCAAAGTACTAATCAAGTGTTCAACTGAGAATCTGTATTTTCAGTATGATATTATTGTCTTCTTCATCTTTGTCATTGTTTTACACCTAATTTTTCTATGCTGGCACAAATTGGATGGGTAGAGCCATGTTTGTTTGGTTAAGAAGTTCACTTCCCAATCATGTAATTTTAGGTTTAGTCCCACTGCATGGTATCTTGGGCAAGCGCCTTCTCCTGTGACCTCAAGCCAACAAAATCCTTGTGAATGGATCTGATTGGCAGAAGCTACAAGAAGAATCTGTTGTGTATATCTATGTAAATGTGGCTCTGTGTGTCTTTGTCACCATTATACAAGTAGTATCACTGATTTCTTGTCTTCAGTGGAAACATGTCTGGCGATAAGGGAGATATTAGCTTGCTTGAAAGCAGGTGAAGATTGGCAGCAAGAAGGGCATCAAACCCTAGAATTAAGCATAGAAAAGAGGACATTAAAATGATGATGATGAGATTGAATGGGTTTGTTCTAGCAGAAGGCCTCATCTCTTGTTATAGTCCTTCATTATCGGTGATGATATTACTTGCATGATAAGGCACTGAGCTGGCAGAACTGTTAAGATGCTGGGCAAAATGCTTAGTGGCATTTTGTCTGTCTTTACGTTCTGAGATCAGCTGTCTGTTATCCTCTTGAGGTCAATGAAGTAAGTACTGTCAAGCGCTTGGGTTGATGTAACTGACTTCCCCTTCCCCTCTGAAATTGCTGACCTTGTGCTAAAATTTGTAACTGATATTACTTGCATAATAATTAGCAACTAATAGTTAGTAACTGAGGAGTGGCTGTGTGGTAAGTAGCTTGCTTACCAACCACATGGTTCCAGGTTCAGTCCCACTGCGTGGCACCTTGGGCAAGTGTCTTCTACTATAGCCTCGGGCCGACCAAAGCCTTGTGAGTGGATTTGGTAGACGGAAACTGAAAGAAGCCCGTCGTATATATATATGTATATGTGTGTATATTTGTGTGTCTGTGTTTGTCCCCCTAGCATTGCTTGACAACCGATGCTGGTTTATGTCCCCGTCACTTAGCGGTTCGGCAAAAGAAACCGATAGAATAAGTACTAGGCTTACAAAGAGTAAGTCCCGGGGTCGATTTGCTCGACTAAAGGCGATGATCCAGCATGGCCGCAGTCAAATGACTGAAACAAATAAAAGAGTAAAAAAAAAGAGAGAGATATAATCATATTCATTTATGATGACCTGCATTAGGGAAGGAGTTATTTTCTGTCACAGTAAACACATTCTCATAGTTCATTCATTTGTATTATGAAGGTAATTATTGCTCAGTAATTATGTCTATAGCATAAACTAAACATTTACCCTTCTGTTACCATATTTCTGTTGAAATACAACACTGCCTTTGTTTCAGTTAATTTTGAAAATAGTGAAGTTTATTTAGTAAAATAACTTTCTTGTTAACATGGAATTTTGATGAGAGGGTTTAATTTAGATCACATTAAAATAGGGAATTTATATAATAGAATTAAGGGTGGTCCCAGTCAGGTTGGTCTCAAAAGGGTTAAGGACAATAAACATTCTCAGGTTTTCATATTTTATCGTACTGCAATTTTATTTATTTATTTACTTATAATTATTAGCATGTATATTTTTATACTAACATGAGCAATGGTTTTAGTTAAAGCAATTATTGTACAGATATATACCATATTTATTGCTAACTACAGATGCAAGTTTAGTGGGGTGGTCAAGTTCATTTCACAACTATGTGGTTTCAGGATCTGTTCCATCATCCCTTAGTGTGGTTCCTTGGGCAGTTATCTTCTACTGTGAAACTATAGACCAAAGCTATAGTATTTTGAATTTTTACCATACGTTATAAAATTGGCTGTCTCTGACCCCAGAATAAAACATCTACTGAAAGTGATAAGTGAGAGTAGATAGTATGTGAAAGAAAGGAGCAGGAGACAATTCCAAAAGAAGGAGTTAATGAATTGTCTTCCCTTCATTATTTTAAACTCAATGACATATAAACCAAGGGTGAGGGAAAGACCTCGCATTTTAATGTATTTGCTTATCCTCTTTGTGTTATATTGTATATTCCATTTTCATGCTCTAAAATGTGATGTATGAAAGAGTATACATATCAGTATTGTTGGGCTGTATGCTATTAACAACCTCATAATTATGAGGTTGTATCAAAAAGTTCCCAGACTAGTTGTGTTTAAGAAAAAATAACTTATTTACCTTAAGTTTTAACACCATCTCCTTCGAAATAGTCACCTTGCACAGCAATACACCAATCCCAGCGTTCCTGCCACTTTCGGAATCTGACCTGGAAGTCATTTTCTGTAAGCAAGTTGAGGAGCTTCTGCAATTCACTTTTGATCTCAACAATGGTGTTAAAACGATAACCTTTGAGCTGCATTTTCATCTTCGGAGAAGAGACGGAAGTCTGCAGGTGCTAAATCTGGCAAATAGAGCAGGTGTGGAAGTGATACCATGCTGGTTTTTGTGAGAAACTCATGAGTGAGGAGAGCTCAGTGATAGAGTGCACTGTCATCATGAAGAATCTAATCCTTTGTGCTCCACAGATCCAGTTACTTTCTCCGAATGTCTTTCCTCAAATGCTTCAAAGCGTCTTAGAAGAACTCTCAGTTGATAGTCTGGTCCTGGTGGGCAAATTCTCAATGCATAATATTGCGAATGTAGCAAAAAACGATGATCATGCTCTTGATTGAGCTGCAACTCTGTCATGCCTTATGAAACGCATAGACCACTTGAAACATTGCGGACAACCCATTGCCTCATCGCCATAGGCTTGCCAAAGCATGCTCAATGTCTCTAGCAGATTTCTCAAGTTTAATGCAAAATTTCACGTTGATTCTTTGTTCCCGTCTCTGACAAACTCACAAGCTACAACATACATGTGATCACAAAAATACAAATTTCACAACTTGCATAGTAAACACAGTGATTTCACTTGATACATTGCCTTATAAAGGTTCACTGCTAGCTCTCATTGCACACACAGCCATGTGCTGCCATCTATTGGTGTGCTACAGAACCAGCTTGGGAACTTTCTGATACCAACTTGTATAATATCTCTTGTGTCAAATGTGTTTAAAATTATTGCATGAACTACAGGACTGATAATTTTGTTTTTTTCCTTACAGGGTGCATATTTTGCATGGAAGGCTACAGCAATGGGTAAAAATTATGTGAATGGGAAGACTTTTCTTGAAAAAAGGTCAGCATTTTATAATTTTCGTTTCAGATTTGTATTCATTGGTTTTTTTAATCAGTGTTTCTCAAACTAAGTTGTACTAGGGATAGTGGAGACAAACAAGGTGGTCAGTAGTGGTGAGTGATAAATGCAGCTGTACAGGGTTTTTTTTCCAGTCTTTGTCTCCTGTTTAAATACTCTGTGTGTGTGTGTGCATATCATAGGGTAATATTAGTGGCTAAAATTTTGTTTTGACATTCCATATTATATTGATGACTTAGGTACAGGTAGTCTTTTAATGCTGACCAACTTGTCAGCAGCAATTTTTGAAACTCTGCCAAATCAGATTGGAGCCTAGTGTAGCCATCTGGTCCACCAGTCCTCAGTCAAATCGTCCAACCCATGCTAGCATGGAAAGCAGACGTTAAACGATGATGATGATGATGATGATGAATTGTAGCAAAGGGAGCATTAAAAAAGTGTTAGTAAAAAAAGAAGCAACAGTGAAACAGAGTTTGAGAAGCACTGTTTTAAATAAAGAGATATTTTTTGTTAGACTTTCAAAACTGCTATTTCGGTTTAAAGAGAATTTGAGTCTTGTGCAAACTACACTGAACAATAATTATTATATGTGTGATGTAGCTGTGTGGTTGAGAAGCAAGCTTTTTAATCACATAGCCATGCCTCCACTTACAACTCTCTCTTTTTTCTTTATAACACACACACACATACACTGATTGACTTTAGAGGAGGTATCAGACATTGAAATATCTAGTTTCACATATCTGATATATATTATTAAAGTGATATATTGATGGCTCTTATTGGGCAATCTTTATAACTTACCACACACCTAGAAATAATGATTCTAAGAAAACACCAATAAGAAAGTTAAAGAAGTGATTTTAAATTCTCAATCGCAGAATAATGCTAATAATATAGCCTGAACAGGATAAACTACCCCTATTTTGCAGAAAAAAGTGTAGGTGGCTAGCTGTGTTTCTGCAAAATAGGGGTAGTTTATCCTGTTCAGGCTATATTATTAGCATTATTCTGCGATTGAGAATTTAAACTCACTTCTCTAACTTTCTAAGACATCTCAACGCTTCTAAAAGCAAACTTCGTTTGTTTATTTACGTTTGTCGTAATTTGAATTTAACCAATAAGAAGTTTAGTGTGTTGGCTGTTATGATTATTATCATTATAATCATGTTTGACACAATTAATATCTCAAGGAGCTAGGGTTAAAGCAAAAATATTAACTTTTCTTTCTGCAAAGCTGTAATGTTTTTTTGGTAACCATTTCAGAAATCTTCTAACAAGCTTTTGAGAAGTGTTGTCTGTTATCATATCTGGACTGTTTAAATTTTGATTAAATTGATGTTTATTCTGCTTGTAGGTATAATGAAAATTTGGAACTTGAAGATGCTGTGCACACAGCTATTTTAACATTGAAGGAAAGCTTTGAGGGGCAGATGACAGAAAGCAACATAGAAATTGGAATCTGTAATGCTCAAGGTTTCCGGCGCCTTGAACCATCTGAAGTCAAAGACTATCTTGCTTCAGTATCCTAATTTGTTACTCTTCTTCGCTGTTCTTCATCCTACTTTATTCTGTATCTAATGATCAAAACATCTCAGTGGGCCAACTGTCAATAGTGAAACTTAATATCAGCTTTTATGGTGTTTATTGAAATAAACTCTACACTTATCACATCTTGTGTATTTTCATTATTTTTAAACCAAATTCTTAGCAGTTCTATTTGAATGTAAAGTTTTTTTTATTTTACATGTATGTATGTATGTATATAGATATGTATAATAGCAAATCTACCCATCTACAATGGGAGCATAAAATGAGGGAGGAAAGTCATAACAGCAGTATGTATTGAGAAATGTGTAAATGGACTTGACAGATTACTGGGTGATGTCTTAGAGAAATTACATTATTGTTGATACTACAGCATTCTATTGTAGCTACATGACGTGTTTGCGACTAAGTGATGTGATGACAACTCCCGAACTAAAATAGGCTCTCACTAGGGCTCGAAACCGGTTTTATAAAACCGGTTAAAACCGGTTTTATATTATGATCAGTAAAACCGAAACGGATTTGCCAAAACCGATTTTAATGCTTGTTGTTTCTTTTTTTTTTTTTTTCGCAAAACATTTCTTCATTTTTTTCTTTTGAAGAAATATCGTTGAAACTGAACTAACTGAACTGTTGTCGGTCGCCTTTAGTTGAAAGTGCTGTCTGTTTCATTGAAACATATCGCAACATATCAACATATTCTTACCTTCTCTCCCCTTGAACCTTAGATCAGCACCTTGTCATTTCCTTCACTAACCCCTGGCTGACTCTTTGAATTTGGAGGTAACTGACTTTATTCAGAGCAAGTCAAGGGGATGCTGTTAGTCATCAGTCAGATGATCTTTCCCATTGAGCATATGTAATAACCAGTTCAAGATTCATTTCAAGGAAGAAGCACTAACTAATTATTTTCTTAATTATTTTCATTAGCCCTAGCATGATAAAAAGAAAATCAACTGTTTGGAATTTTTTCGATAGGAAAAACAAAGATGAAGCTTAATGCAACAAGTGTGATAAGATCATGAAGTCTTCTGGAGGATCTACTACGTCTCTGATCTTGCACTTGAATAAAATTCATCAAATCGACATAAATCAAGATGCAAACCAGCCTCCTGTGAAGATGACAAGAACAATGGAACACTTTTTAACAAAGAAATCAATGGAAGAAGTAGTTTCAAAATTAGCTGATATGGATGGATTCTCTTTCAATTCAATCGCCAAAAGCGATTTTATACAGAGAAATCTTCATAGTCAGAGAGGCAAATATGATAAATTACAACTAACATCTGCAAACGGAGCCAGGAATATGGTAATGAATTATTACATAACCAAGAAAGAAGAACTTATTCGTTATTTCGAAAAAGAAGTAGCGCTGGGGATTCACTACTCATTGACATTGGATGAATACACATCAATTCAAAATAAACGATATATGAACATAAATGTTCATGAGAAAGACAATCATTGGTCGTCGGGTCTTATTGAGATCCACGGCTCCCTTAATAGCAGGAGAACAGAGCAATTTGTGAGAGGACGTCTTAGTGAATTTGGATTGGATTTGGATATACACATTGTTGGCTGTACGACGGATGGTGCTTCTATGATGGTGAAATTCGGAAAAGAAATAAGACCTGATCACCAACAATGTCTCACACATTGCATACATCTGTCTGTGATCGACATTCTCTATCAAAAAAATATTGAAAATATTGCCTCAACCGATGAGACTGATAAAAAAAGGGAAGAGATCGCTATAACAGACGATAGTGATGATGAAGCTGACATAAGCCAACAGGACATACTTTTTCAAACAGATTTGGCTCACGAAAATGCTTGTTTTCCCCAGCTAAAACTTGAATTTAACAAAGTTTTAAATAAGGTAAGAAAAATTTCAAAACTTTTCCGTAAATCTCCTACAAAAAATGAAATTTTGCAAGATTTTGTACGAGCGAACTTTGATAACAGAGGATATAAACTTATACTGGATTGCAGAACTAGGTGGAATAGCATATTCCATATGATTGAGAGATTTTTGAAATTGAAAAGCTGCATTCCTAATGTTCTACGAGCAGTACTTTCCACATATGCTGTGGCTGACGAAGAATGGAAATCTCTCGATTTACTATATGAAATTCTGCATCCAGTAGAAATTATTTTGAAGGTTATTTGCACTGATGATATGGATTTACTGAAAGCGGAATATTCTATAGAATTTTTATTGAATAAACTTAATATCGTCGGCAACCCTTTGGCTCGTGAAAGGCTTATGCATAGATATAAGAGAAGAAATGTTGAAACCTTGACTCCCTTGAGGTATTTACATAACCCAAGGAAGTTTAAAGATGAATTAATTTCTGGACCTTTTCTTTTTTTAACGAAACAACATTTAAGGAAGTATGCTGAACAAACATTTAGGAGATAATTTCCTGAACATGACGCTGAGAACACAACAGAATTATACAAAGAAAATGAAATAGGAGGAGACCTAAAAACAAATGTTACTGTTGTCCCATCTACTTACGAAGGTAATGAACTCATGCGTGAATATACAAGCGCAATGAAGGAAGAGCCCAAGATAGTAGCAGATGGATTTGAAATCTCTAAAGAATTCAAATATTTTAAAGCAACTTCGAACAGAAGTGAAAAGCTCGAGAAATTTTATAGAGCATTGCTTACAACTAAAGTAACTAGTGTCCAGTCGGAAAGAGCTTTTTCAGTTACTGGACTTTTCAACACAAAAATTAGGACAAGTTTGTCAGGTAAAACACTGAATGCATTGTGTTTTTTAAAAGATTATTTTCGAAGGAAAGTGAATCATCAAGCAAGTCAAGAAACTTGATTGATTCTCAAAAATAGAACGACTTGGAAAAACGTTGCATTCCTGATTAAATAAATAAAATACCATTTTTTGTTATTGTTTGTACATAGATACAGATACAGGCACCACCAACATATTTGTGGATATCAGTCAAACTGTTACTTTCTCTCTTTCTCTGTGTATGTATATAAACAAAATACAATATATGACAAACTTCTTCGTTACAGGGACACCGCTCTAAATCCACGAAAACCTGTTTTTAACCGGTTTTGAGAATTACTTGTACTTAAACTCGGTTTTTTGAATTATCGGTTTTGTGCGAGCCCTAGCTCTCACCCTCTGTGTCATGAACAGTTATGTGGCCCACTCTTAATAAAAGCCAGAGCTTCCTTCGACCACTACATAAAAAATATTAAGAAAAATTGTTATTTAGATATATTTTTATTTTAGTTGTTTACACTATTTTACACTTGTTTATACTTTTATACATTCAAAATTCACAAACTTCTTTATTTAAATTATGAATCATATTCCTTTTGATAATTCAAATTACTGGAGTCCATTTCTCTACTCATAGGAGTGGGTAAAAATACAACTACACGATCTAAAGTCTGACCCTGTGCTTTGTTTGCTGTGAATGCGCAAGTGAAATCTTTAGGGTCGCAAAAAAGCAAACTTAGACTTTACCTCTCACTGTCCTATGTAAATAATCTTTTCTACTCTAGGTACAAAGCCTGAAATTTTTGGAGAGGGGCCAGTTGATTAGATCAACCCCAATATGCAACTGGTACTTAATTTATCAACCCTGAAAGAATTGAAAGGCAAAGTCAACCTCAGTGGAATTTGAACTCAAGAACATAAAGACAGACAAAATACTGCTAAGCATTTCACCTGGTGTGCTAATGTTTCTTCCAGCTTGCCACCTTGTTCTATGCGAATAATGTCTGGATGTTCTCGTACCATGGGTTATTTTGATTGACAAAACTGAGATGTAAACAACAGCTGCTTCGATTAGCCATTTCAAATCCTGCTCGAGACTGACACACTTTAATAACCACTAAATAATCAAACACTTTTTCCATTTCATTTTTGCTATTAACCATCCTCACGACCCCCTTTGTGTCTGATCACTCTTAGCAGACGGCTGGACCAATAGTTATGATATTTTGGGGGATTACAAAAACTCTCATCAGGAAGGTTTTTGGCATAAAAAAATCAGCAAGTATGATTATTTCGTGGCTATCAATTTTTGAATTGATAAACCACCTTCACATTTTTATTAAAAATTCACCAACCACGAGTAACTCTGAATTTTCATCTTATAGTTCATGGTAGCACAGGGCTTGGAATTTTTCAGCATTAGACTGCATATTATTATCCTCAGTCCATCTGTAAATTGAGTTCAACTCCTGCTGCAGGTGTGTAACGTTGCTGGGGTTCTGTATCCTCTCCGAGACTTTCATATCATCTGTGTAGCTAGTAAGGGTGACTATCCAGGCAGTTGAGGGCATATCTGAGAGGGCTACTATGAAAAGCAGTGGTTCCAAGATAGTACCCTGTGAAACACCGCTCACTATTTGTGTTTGCATTGAGGTGGCTCCATTGGCCTTTACTGCCTGGATTCTATCTTTCAGAAAGTCATGTAACCACTCTCCAAGTTTTCCAGCTATGCCGAGATCATGCAGTTTGTGGCATATCATACCATGATCCACTTTATCAAAAGCTTTTACAAAATCAAGGTATATTACATCCACATTTGAGTTGTTGAGTAACTGCCTCAACGCCCAATCATAGTGCTGTAAGAGCTGGGTCAGGCAGCTCCTACCTGGTTGAAAGCCATGCTGGGTATCACTCAGCAAGTTGTTTTCTTCAAGGAATGCGATTAGTTTCCTTCTGACTATCCATTCCATGACTTTGCTGATGTTTGAAGTCAGAGAGATAGGCCTATAGTTTTTGGCATCTGCTCTGCTTCCCTCTTTATGGATTGGGCATATTATTCCCTCCTCCAGTTTGCTTGGCGGCTTGCCATTTGCAAGAAAGCTCTGGAAGAGAATCTGTAGGAGTTTTGCCAGAGCATGCTTACACAATTTGAGGTGGATTGCTGGGAAACCATCAGGACCAGCAGTTGAGTTTGTGTCCACCTCATCTATGGCTAGTAGTATATCTTCTTCACTAATGTTGATGTAATCCATCGTAACTGCCTCACTGGTTATAAGTGAGGCTGCAGAGAAATTCACTGGTTTGTTCACTTGTCTGTGTTCCAACAGGGTGGTAAGGACACTTTTGAACTAGTCATTCAGTACCTCACTGATCCTGGTTGGACTATCTGTGAGGGAACCATCTTTTTGGAAGAGGGGTCCTATCTTGCAGGTTGTAGTTTGCACAGTCCAGCATCTCTTGAGCAATTTCCATGCGGAGTTGATTCTGCTGCTCCACCAGTACCTTGGGGACAAATTTTGTTAACACTTTTTGCATTCACAAATCTTCCATTAAAATGCAATGTGCTGATCCTGTGCTTATTCCCACTTTGTGTGCAACTTCCTGGATTGTTACATGATGATCTTCTATGACTGCTCGCTCAATTGGCATCTTCTCAATTGGCATCTTCTCAATTGGCATCTTCTCAATTGGCATCACAGTTCAGCTTGTGGATGGCCTGCCTGAGTGTGCCTAGCTCTCACTTAGATGTGGCCATATCTGAAGTGGTTGTACCACTCCTTGATCTGAGTTTTGCCCATGACATCATTGCCAAAGGCCTGCTGAATAATCTGGATGGTTTGAATGAGTATCACGAAGCTTTTGGCAAAACTTGATGCAATATCATTGCTCGATGCATTTGGTGAAACAAAAATCTAATGAGACGCACTACACGTCTGTACTCTAGGCATAACAGCTGAGAACTGACAATTGTGTGAAATTTTTCACACATGCACAGAAAGTGGGGCATCATCAACCGAAAGGATTTTGCCTATTCAGCATTAATTTTGGTGGGAAATAAATAAAGTCAGCTACCTTTTTGAATGCATCTCATATATGTGTGTGTATGTTTGTGTCTCCTTGTCCTGATGTGGCATAATAGTTGGAAGTAAGTGTTGTAGTCATAGAAGCAGTGTTGTTCATTTTCAATATTCTTTATAAACATGTCTGGCCATGGGGAAATGTAACTTTACCTGGAAACAGGTGAGTATTGGTAACAGAAATGGCATCTGATTGGAAAATCTGCCTTAACAAGCTCCATTTGTCCCATACAAGAATAGACAAGTGAGCATTGAAATGATGATGATAATGATTGGATGTTGGTTAAGATGTTTTGGGAAAAGTTTTATATAAGTACATATGCAGAGTACTTTTGCATATATATAATTATGCTAAAACATTAAGACGATCAATTGGCAGAGTCATTAGAGTATTGGGTAGGCTGCTTTGCAGTATTCATCATGGATCTCTGCATTCGGAGATCAAATCCACCATGGTCAACTTTCCCTTTTTTGAGGAAAATAAATAAAATACTGCTCTTAATTCTTCTCTCTCACTTTTTCTCGGGAAGAAATAGGCTGTGTTTCAGATATAGAGAGGTATGGGCTTTGCCAAATTGAATAAAATTTTTTTTTTAATCCCAAAACTTGACTCCATCAAGTGTTGAGTGCACCTGTCACCTATCATATTTAAATTCTTTTAACAAAAATATGACCAACAAGTTTTGCAATTTTATTTTCTATGAGAGAGCAAATGATTGTATTTATATGTTATCAGACAAGTGCTAATGTCAGTGGCTACCCTAATACCAACACTGCATTGTATTCATTGTGGACTATTATCTCTCAAAAGGGGCTGGTAGCCACCCTCCCTAGGGGTGGGGGTTGAGTGTGCTGGAAAATTGTGTATGGATACTCTAAATAGAGAACGGAAATAGGGAAGGTGATAGATGCGTCTGTACAGTTGTTTTTAATCTTTGCTTTCTGTGTATAATATTCAAACAAATTTTGATGTAATATTATAAAACTATTTATTGTCCACAATCACAATAACTATGACAATATCAACAATAATAATAGACTTTGGAATGAGTAAATAAATAAAAGCAAATATATATGACCTATACATGTAAGTTACATAGAAAGGAAGAATTTAAAAGACATTGTCAATATTTGTGGGTTTTTTCATATATGTAATAAAGATGGCCACTTCGTCTATAGCATTAGGTCCTGATGTGTGTGCTTCTGCTCATTGTCACAACCCTTTAGCATTTAAACCAGCCAAATCCAGCCCATATATTCAACCCCTTTTATGTACAAACTGGCTAGATCTAATCTTTCACACCTACTCTGCAATGTCATTCTAAAAATAAATAATGACATCATTGAAACCTCAAAGCTATAAGACATTGCATGATTATTTCTAAATAATGTGAATGAATAAGCATTACATTTGACAGAGTAATATGAATGCTAAAGGGATAATACATCAAGAGTAAATCAGTTCAGCCTGAACTTGCCAGTGTTATTAAAATTTTTGGTGTTACTGGGGTAGTCATGATGGGTATATCAGGCTTTGTATATTTGTGCCTCAGTGTCACTTTGATAGCAGGCAGTGGCTCTCATGGTTTCTGATCTTAACTGATTGGAAGTGTTATCATGTACATTGTTTTGTCTTGGTATAAAAAGATGGGCTACAGCAAATATTCTGCTTAATACCACAGATTTGCTTGTCAGTTATTTGACCTTAACCAGTTGAGCATGTCCCTTGGTGGCTGACGATATGTGCATCTCTGATCATGAGCAGAAGTAGTGAAGGAACATCATAGCCATGTGTTGAGAGGAATTCTTTTGGGGTTTGGATAATTCAACTCTGAAAACATGGGTGTTTTGCTCAACATCCTTAAACAAACCTTATTCAAGGACCTTTTGAGCGAGATGGGCTACTTGACCTGAAGAAAATTCTATCTGGGCCCCACCTGCGAGGTCATGTGCTGTTTATCTTGATATGAGATCACCATGTCGCGCACATATGGTTGTGATGCATGTGCCTGATGTACCCTTATCAGACGGGTAGTCACAATGGGTATAATGGGCTTTGTATATTTTACCCCAGTGTCACTTTGATGGCATGCATTGCTCTCTCATTCAATAATAATAATAATGATGATGATGTGCTAACGATTCTGCCAGCTCGCCACCTTAATTATAATTCTTTCTACTGGAAGCACAAGGCCTCAAATTTCGGGGAAGGGAATAAATCGATTACATCGACCCCAGTGCATAACTGGTATTTATTTAATCGCTCTCGAAAGGATAAAAGGCAAAGTCGACTTCAGTGGAATTTGAACTCAGAACATAGTGACAGACGAAATACCGTTAAGCATGATAATAATAATAATAAAACGATGGCAAGAAAAGCCCCTACATGGTAAATACTGGGCTAAACTAAATGCGAAAGAAATAGACAGAGAAAAATCCCAGCAATGGCTGAGAAGCTCAGGACTCAAAGCAGAGACTGAAGGATTTTTAATTGCTGCACAAGACCAAAGCCTCCCCACCAGAAATTACCAAAAACACATAATGAAAAGAAATATAACAAGTAACTGTAGAATATGTGGAGATCGACAAGAAACAATAAATCATATTATCTCTGGCTGCCCAGTCCTGGCTAAGAAGGAATATATTCACAGACACGACAGAGCTGGGACCTATATACACTGGAAGCTATGCCAACATTATGGAATAGCAACAGAAAAAAGATGGTATAAACACACGCCAGAAAAGGTCACAGAAAACGAGAAAGCAACCATACTCTGGGATATGCCAATACACACAGATAGAGAAATTAAGGCAAATAGACCAGATATAGTTGTCAAAGATCATGAAGGAAAAAAATGCCTTCTAATTGATGTTTCAATACCAGCAGATGACAACGTTTCTCTAAAAGAAATGGAAAAACTTTCAAAATACAAAGACCTGGAAATAGAGATAACTCGAATGTGGAATCTAAAAACAGAAACAATTCCTATCATAGTAGGTGCCTTAGGTATAATAAAAAAATATTCAGACAAATACATAACAAAAACACCAGGACTTACAAATATATATAACATACAGAAAATTGCACTACTGGGTACTGCACACATTCTACGCAAAACACTTTCAATACAGTAAACATAAGAGCACCACAGCAAACCACAGCACATACCCAAGGCGCACAGAGCTGCGCTCGGTAGTGAAGTGAAAGCACGTTATAAAAATAAAACTACTGAATAATAATAATAATAATAATAATAATGGTTTCTTAAACATTCTCTAGAACAACACTGTACAAATCCAAATATATGGTACCCTAGGCATAACACCTACATGAACTTCTAGCTTGTTCTCTCTTGAGGTCTCTGGGTGAGACTTGGATCCAACTTGTACAAATGCAAAGCAAAAGTCAAACATAAAATAATATGCATATTGCGCTCAGGTTCGCCACAACTCATCGAAAAGGGTAAATGAGGGGACAAAAAGAAGCGATAATAAAGTAAAGAAAGACAGCAATGAAAGCTGGATGTGCATGCATAGTACACAGGATAAAACACGTAAAAGTGCTGTAGAGAAGAAAGGGTACAAGTGGCACATCAGGAGTGGTGTAAGCAAATTTTGCGAAGCGTGGAATTTTTGAAGGAAGCAGTGTTACTGACAGCTAGCAACCGATGATGATGCTGGTGATGATGATGATAATAATGATGACGACGACGACGATGATGATGATGCCGATCCTCCTCTTGTTTCTTTTCATTATCATCATTACCACCATCACCACCACTATTACCATCATCCTCATCATTAGTATGCAAAAGATGAAGGCTTCAATGACGACGACGACCCTGCAAGTCAGTTAGTAGAATACGCATGCGGGTCCGAAAACTAGTTGCAGTTTACGGATGTAGGCAGACAAGCGAAGAGAAGGCAGCAAGGCAGTAAAACAGACACAAGTTTGACAACCAACAAACTGACATTTTATTTATCCATTTTTCGTCGTTGTCAGTTTTTCGGCGAAAACAGTTGGTTTTCTTGTTTTCATGTGATTTTGGAGAATGGCGAAAATTTACGAACCGGTCGGTAATCTACTGAGAGGTACGTGTTTAATTTGTTACATTCCTACATCACACACACACACACACACACACATACAGATATTATATTCCTTACATACTCTTACAGGGAAATGCAGATTTCAATTAATAGAAAAACCTTTGAAGTTCTGTCTCATTTTCTCTCTCGTATACATCATATTCGGTTCATTTAAATCTTCATTCATTTAGTTCCTCAATAAAAGTAAATACCAAACGTACAGAATAAACCATTTACTAAAATACAAAATCAGGAACACACAAATACACATACATTCGGAGACATACTAATACATAGTCGTATAAGCTTATTAAATGTAGTTTCAGTTAAGTGTTAATTCTAGTTTGTTCCTACGTAGGATAAAATGGTAAGGAGCGGAACAGGCGTCGAGGCTGGTTTTGTTCTCATCTATGTCGTACCTCCGAGATGGAGTCATTCTTGCTTTATTGTTGTTGTTTAACCGCAGGTCAGCTCTGATGAATCAGATCTATGATCAAAGAGACAGGACGGTCACTTTTTAGCCGCGGACATTCCGTCTTTTTAAAAATTTTGTTATATCAAGAACTACATTGTCTATTGTATTCCCCTTTATCAAATAAAAAAGAAAAAGGAAAAATTCGACTGCTATTTTCAGCAGATAGGATGGCTGTATAGAGGTCTGTAGGAAAACGTTTATTCGTTGCATTTTATTTTGCTTGTCTGCTCGAAGCTCGATTTTCCTATCATATCGGAATGATTGATAATTTAATGTTTACGTGTACCGTCACAGTCCGATATATAAATATATACATTAAAGTATAAAACCAATAATCGCCAATATACGAATGATATATAGGCACGAACCCAGATCTTGTTCATTTTGATCATACATACATACACATATACACACGCATATATACTCGACATTACTTTTGCCCTTGCGATTTTGTTGTACACACATACATACGTGTGTGTGTTTAGGGCAAACGTAAATATAACCACACACACACACACACACACAGTACAAATGCACAAAGCGATTTACATGAATACATTGAATACATTTATATACATAAACAAAATATAACCCATCATAGACATTTTTTCAGTATCAGCCGGTGCAGCTGGTGTACATCGCTAGTGTTACTTACATTTATGAAATTATAAATAACAATTCTTGCATTTATTCATCTTTAAATATTATGAAACAACATAATCGAATCTTCCTCAGCACGGGCCGTTTGGTGTCATGTTACTATCGTTTTGTGAAATTAACATTTGACATCCTGGAGTAGCTTCAGAATTCCCAGTTACGAAATTCTAATATCTAAGCAAATCAAGGTATTAGCATTCTTGAAATAAATAAGATGGTTGTATAAGTGTGTGTGTGTGTAGGCATAAGTTCCATGCCTCTCTCTCTCTCTCTCTCTCTCTCTATATATATATATATATATATGCATATGTATGTATGTATGTATGCAGATATATATATCATCAGTTAACGTCCGCTTTCCATGCTAGAATGGGTTGGACGATTTGACTGGGGACTGGCGAACCAGATGGCTACACAAGACTCCAATCTGATCTGGCAGAGTTTCTACAGGTGGATGCCCTTCCTAACGCCAACAACTCCGAGACTGTAGTGGGTGCTTTTTACATGCCACTAGCACGTATATATATATATATATATATATATATATATATATATATATGCATATATATATATATATATATATATATATGCATATATATATGTATGCATATATATGTGGGATCTTTATGGTGTGCATATACATATATATGCATGGGGGTGGGTGTGTATATATATATATATATGCATACATATATATGTGTGTGTGTATAATACAATATATATACGTATAATATCTATCTGCTTATAATTACTATAAGTTACCAAATAAATATGCTTTTTGCTTGAGTTATGTGTGTATGTATACATACTCACACTCGTGTCTGTATGTATAATATATATATATATATATATATATATATATATATATATATATATATATATATATATATATATACATGCACACACACACAAACACACACCGTGAACAGTCTGTTACGCAAACTAGGTGCTGTAATTATAAGTTGTTCTGTAAACCTTTGTCGCCATGATACATCTTCCTCTTTAAACTTGCTGTTTTTTTAAAATCAGCATCTGCATTTTTGTGGTTAGATTTTCGAAAACCTGTAAAAAGGAGTGTGATAGTCAATTCTGAGATGCTTCAAGTGCTGACTCTAATTTTTCTCGAGAACCTGTTTCGTTTACGAAAAGGCTTATTATTATTTTCGGCAGGCACCTCAAACAGTTTCATATTCTAAATGACTGTTTTACTTTTAGCCATTTAGTGTTATATTACGTTAATTGATAAATTATTCAAACACTTAATTAATTTGTAAAGAGATTATAGATATTAGTTTATCGTTTTATAAAAAATTTAGTGTTTATTACTTTGGGTGATTGGAGTGATTGATGCCGTTATAAATTTGGTTATAATTTACATTACATTTTTAATGTATTTCTGTTGTAATTTTATATTTAATAGCATCTAAAAATAAAACAGTTGTTAAATAAATAAATTATTAAATATAAAAGGCGGTGAGTGTGTATCTCCTACAAAAAGAAAAATATAACACAAACTGTTGATTTTTGCTTTACTTAATTACAGAATTTGTCATAGGGCAAAACATCTTACGATGGGAAAATCCTGTTGCTTGCAATAGAATCCGGATATATTTTATTGTTAACAATATTTAACCTATGTAATTATATACTGATAAAAAGAAAATGTGAGTCAATGAAATAGTATGAACTAATAGATTTATCAGGTTATAAGTTATATAACGCTTATATAATACAGTTCAGTTTGTTAGCAATGGATGTCCTGTATTCAATATTTTCTGTTCACTGTTCAATATCTGTTCATGCATATCATACTACACTGGAAATTTCTGTATTTCTTGCTGATGGAGAGAAATGGTATGAGTCATCTGTGTGTATTGAAAAGCAAGAGACTCGGAGTAGTGATGGGAATGAATCATCAGCTTTAGCTAAATAAATTAATTTCTTCTAGTTGTATTGGGTACCTTATTTTGTTTTGCATACACAAACTGATCTCTCTCACACTTTGTATTTGTGTTATCTTCCTCCCTCCCTTCCTCTCTTTATGCCTGTGTATGTATGTGTGTCTATGCGTGTATATATATGTATGTGTATGTATATATATATGTGTATATATATATATATATATATATATATATATATATATATATATATATATATATATATGAAGGGCTACGCCCGAAACGTCATACACACTCTCTCTTTCCTTTCCTGAGCGTCCAATAATACTATCCATATCACGTCCTCACTTTGTTGTTTTTTGTTTTTTTGTTATTGTTTTTTTAACTATATATATATATATATATATATATATAGAGAGAGAGAGAGAGAGAGAGATGTGTATAAGTGTATTAATGATAGTCTGTATATGTATATATATATATATATATATGTGTGTGTGTGTGTGTGTGTGTGTGTATATATATGTATATGTGCATGCATGTGTAGATTTTTTGTGTGCATGTTTATAGTTTTAAAGCAATCTCACCTCAATGCACTCAGAAGTAGAGTTATATATATTTACTATTGGTTAGTTTACAGCTTTATAAACCTGTTTCAGACAAAATCACAAAGACTGAATCAGGTTTAGGAAGCTTTTAAATGTGCCAAGAGAAATGAAGTGCCATTCAAAACTTTTTATTCTTTACAAACAATACACAATGCTTCAAGCGAACTACAATACTCTCCTATAAATATAATCATTGTCATCTTCATGTCTGCTTTCCATGCTAGCATAGGTGGGACTGTTGAACAGGGTCCAGTAGGTCAGAAAATCACATTTTGCTCTAGTGTTAGGAAGGCCATCCAGCTGCAGAAACCATTTGGGAAGTTTTCTATAATTGGATGCTCTTCCTAATGTCAGCCATTTTACAATGTACCAAGTGCTCTTCATGGCACCAATACTAGTGAAGTCACTGTGTGGCTTGTAGCACTAAAGTGGTTGGTGTAGTAGAAAGGGAGGTGGTTTTATGCTAGGTGTTGAGCGGTTAAAGCATGATAGATGGTGCCAGAACAGAATAGAAGTTTCTTGTTGTAAGAGATACATGGCTATCTTGCATTATATAAGGGTAGGTTGAAGTAATTAGGGTGGAGCTGGAAACAGAGATAACGATAAGTGTGATGATGTGTCTGAGTCCAAGTTCAATGGAAGAGTGAATGGGACAGAAGATCAAGTGGATGGATAAAGGCTGCAAGAGTACTGGAAATAGTAAGAGATGGGGCACAGGAGTGAATATAGCAAATGGTCAGTGGTAATTGTGAGTGTGAGAATTGGCGATATGAATGAGGGATAGATGTCAGGAGAAGTGGCTCAGTGGAGAGGAAGTGATAACTGGCACTTATAGAAAGTGGTGAACAGAAAAGAAGCCAAGAGTGTCAGGGAGAGTGAAACACAGATAATAGCAGAGGTGGAGGTGGTTAGAGGTACATAGGGGTGAATGTAGTGAGTAGCAAACAAAAGTGGCGGCTGGTCAATGATAAATATGAGATGACGTTAAGAGTGAGGTATGTGTGTCAATAGTAAGTGGCTTGGAGGAGAGAGAGTGAGGACTGGCAGCTTAGAAATGAGGAACCATAATGTTAAGTATGAAGGATGGATGTCTAAAAGAAGTGGTTCCACAGAAAGAGAGAGAGAGAGAGGGATGGTGTTATATGTAATTCTACTTTAATTACAGTAGCAAAATAATGCAATATTTAGAAGAGTGATGGAAGGATAAGGGGTGGGGAGATGATTTTGATAATAGTGCACTTTGAGTACCATTTGGCTTTTGAATGCTTTTAGCAGAGTTCACACTGTTATAAGCATTTGGACCAGGCCTCTGGTTTAGTGATTTCCATGAGCATTCTATGTACCATCACCTTCTACACTTTCTTGCCCAATTCTTTCCCCTCTTTTCAAACATTCAAGGATTTCTCACCAACCCTGATCCCTCACATCTCTTACACCCTAACCACACTTAATTCTCTCTAAGGTAGAAATTTCTCAGCCCCTATCTATCTCTCTTGTCCATAGTACACTCTCTACTCAAATTTGGCTTCAAAATGTGGTGTCTGCATATATATATATATATATATATATATATATATATATATATATATATATATAGACTCCACTCTCTCTGCCTTTCATTTTTCTTGCCTGAATTTGAACAATAATGACTTCCAGTCATTCTGGCTCAGTTTTCTCTCTCCCTCATTCACCTAAATATATATGCCCCTTCTATCACCCTCTGAACTTCCTAAACCTTCAGCAATTCTTTGACTGCATCTCCTGTTGCACTGAGAACATTTGTCTCCCTTTTTGAAATTATTGTCCTAGGTGACTTCAATGTTCACTACTCCTCATGGTTCCCACACTGATGCTGCCAGTGCAAAGGCTGAATCCTTTGCTATTCTCAACTTTTTACACCAATGCATTTTATTTCCTGCACGCATCCCACATGGACTCAGACACTCAAACACCCTTTTCTAACCTAAAAACTCGACCATTTCTAAACCATATCCTTCTCTGTACCTATTGAATCATCTAACTACTGCTTCATTGCAATTGTCCAATGTGCTATCACATATTTGCATAGTACCCCCTTTCTTTAGATACTATAGCTCTTCAAGACTGGTTGGGATTCTACCAGTTTTATGTCACTTACCCCTGGCTGTACATGTGCTTAATTCTTGACCTACAAATATACTGTCTCTTGTCTCTCTACCTTTTCTGTCACTTCTATAAGGGTCTCTGTTTCTTGGAGCTGGCTGGCTTTGTGCCTCCTCCATTTAGGTACCTATGACACACCCATCTCCCCACTTCTCCTCATTCTTGGTGCATCCAACTTTCTCAGCCCTGCATTAACCAATACACCCTTTCTCTCCAGAAACTTCTCCCTGTTCACGTCTTTCCTGTTTGGTTTAAACAGAACAATTATAATATCAAGCTTAGCCTCTTGGACAGCCTATCCCTTCTCCAGACTTCAAAAGTGAAATATATGTGTGTGTGTGTGTGTGTGTGTGTGTGTGTGTGTGTGTGTGTTAAGTGAAAATGCATGGCCTAGTGGTTAGGGTGTGGTACTTACAATCACAAATTGTGGTTTCAATTCTCAGACCAGGTGTTGTGTTGTGTTCTTGAGCCAAACACTTCATTTCATGCTGCTCTGTGATCATTTTGATATTTGACATGCAACACGCTTGTGCACCTGTACAGGTAATGTCAGTTTCATGGAGGGAGTGAGTTTATGTGAACACAAACATCTGATCGCTATAAGTAAATCATCTGTGTGGTTGTTCAGCAAGAAATTGCAGAACTCTCATCTGTTGTCTAATGACAGAAGAGCTCATAAGACACACACACACACACTATATATATATATATATATATATATATGCACTACATGTATACTTATATTCTCTCTCACACACAGACACACTCATACAATAAGCTTTCTACACTTTTTGTGTACTATATTCACTCATATAGCACTAGTTGGACTAAAGTTAGAGACTCTTGCCCAAGTTTCTGCACAGTTGGACTGAATTCTAGAAACTATGTGACTAAACCTGAAACCTGAAACCATGCAAAGTGGATTTCTTAACCACATAGCCACACACATGATTTTTCATTGAGTTTTATTTAAGTTCTTCTTAAGAACATTCAAGTCGTTCACTAACAAAGTGACAAGACTTTCTGGAGTTAAGAGAGTTCCTGGTCTTGAGTTGGTGTGTTGATTGAGCTGCTGATGCATACACCTAAATGTGTGTATCTATTTGCCTAAAAAATCTCAGATGTAGAATCCTTGGAATGTTTTACAAATCTTCACTGTGCTGCTAACACTAGTCTGCATTTGGGAATTTTTTATTTTTATTCATGGATGTGATGTTACATATTCTTGGGGTGCTGATTTTAAATATCTAAACCATTTTGCTCTGTCACATAAGGATGTTGAATAAAATGCAAATTATTAATAATAATGAAAAATGTGAATTTTTAATAAATCATTACTTTATTAAAATGAAGCAAATAATCAAGGAAAAACTCATTCTGTTAGTTTTAAGAACATATGTTTTCCAAATCAACATGAAATGAACCACGTTCATCATGAAATGAATTAGAATTATCAACATCAAACCAAATGAATGTAAAAAATATGCTCCTAATGGTTAGCCTACATATTGATTCAAAGGAAGGACTGTTTTGATTTCTGCTTGTGTTGTCTCCTTGTATTGAGTTTCCTATTTCTTTATTGCCCACAAGGGGCTAAACATAGAGGGAACAAATAAGGACAGACAAAGGGATTAAGTCGATTACATCGACCCCAGTGCGTAACTGGTACTTAATTTATCGACCCCGAAAGGATGAAAGGTAAAGTCGACCTCGGCGGAATTTGAACTCAGAACGTAACGGCAGACAAAATACTGCTAAGCATTTCGCCCGGCGTGCTAACGTTTCTGCCAGCTCGCCGCCTTTATTGTGTCCTTGTATTGAGTTTCCATGCTGCAAATGTCTTCACGGAACTGCTCACCTTGTTCCTCACTGTAGTCCCCACAATTCTTGAGGAAATCTTCACACTTATTCTAGACCCAAGTTGTTGGAAACTTGATATCAGGTCTTGGATCATTTTTTCATATTCTGGGGAGCGGCTGTTTCTCAAGAAGTTTTGGTCACTTCGACACCTGCTATAATACTTCCTCAAAATGCTTGTCCCTCATCAGTTCCTGAATCTGAGGGCCAACAAAGATTTCTGCTTTTAGCTTGCCTTCACTTATATGAGGACATTTTGACTCCAGGAACTTGAAAGCAGCTCCATTCTTGTTCAGGGCGTTTGCAAAATTTTTCATAAGCCCTAATTTGATGTGGAGTGGTGGCTGTTATGTTTCCCTCGGGTGACTCGTAGAGATAACACAACGAGTTATACAATTTAATTATTACATTTATTGTTCAATTACATACAAAGAACGCACTCACCCAATGTTCGTTATGAATAAACAAAAGTCATGTCCGCCATATATATATCAATGACATTATACTACGACAGTCCCACAAGACAACAACAATGAAACAATGAACTCAGACGAACCACATGACACACGGAACGTCAGACGAATTACATATCTAACAGTCCATATAACACCTCCCCACTGAAATTGATGCTACACAAGAAGTATCAACAGCAAAGTCTCTCTTGGGTTTTACGGGTTCTCTTGGACCGTCTTGGGTTGTCTGGTCCATACTCTGGAACGGGTAACATGGTCTTGGGTCTGGTTTGTCTTTGTGTTAGTGGCACAGTTTCCGAGATCTCCATCGGGTGATCTGTTGCAAATTCAAATACAGTGTTTTCTGCATCACCAGGTTCATTGTCTTCCTCAGTTGTGTACCGCGGTCGCAGCTGTTCCCAGTGTCGTCTCCACATCGGGCCATGAGGTATGACCTTCACGTTAAAGCAGCGAGTACCCAATGACTTCTTAATGATTGCTGGTACCCATCGGGGATCTTTGTCTCGGCGAGGTCCATAGTATAGTGCATACACAGGATCTCCGGCCTTGTACTGCCTGGTAACTTTAGCGACATCAGCCGAGCTTGGAGTCACCTGAGACTTATGTGCTTCCTTAGACTGTTTGCCTTGAGCAATATGTGCTGGCGATGGCAGCAGAGAATCAATCCTTGTTCGTATCTGCCGGTGATTCAAAAGTTCACTTGGAGAGAATCCACAGGATGTTGGTGTTCTCCGGTACTGCATCAAGAATTCTTGAAGTGCTCGTGTTGGCGGAAGAGAAGACTTCCTCAGAGCTTGTTTGAAGGTCTGCACCAAACGTTCCGCTGCTCCGTTGGTAGCTGGGTGGTAAGGTGCCCCTGTCAGGTGTGTGATCCCGCGTTCTTTGCACCAGCTCTGGAACTCCTCAGACGTAAAAGTTGGTGCATTATCGGTGACCAGTGTGTGAGGAAATCCAAAGTGCGCAAAGTCTTCCTCAAGCAGATTCAAAGTGGCTTTGGAGGACGTGGAGGAAGTAGGATGAATGCATGGGTACTTGGAATAAGCATCTGTGATCACCAGTCAATCTCTACCCATAAAATTTATTGCATGGTCCAGATGTAAGCGGCTCCACGGCTTTTCTGGTAACATCCATGGGTGAACTGGAGGCTTAGATGGCTGCCTTTGATGTTCGTTACATGAATCACATCGTCGACTGGCTATCTCTATAGCAGCATCGATACCAGGCCAATAAACAGCAGTTCTTGCTAGTTGTTTCATGCGTTCCATGCCAAAATGTCCAAGATGCAGAAGATTAAGGATCTTTGGCTGCAAGCTATGTGGAATCACAGCTCTAGATCCATGTATAAGGCATCCATGACAGATACTAAGTGAGTTTGATAACTTACGGAACTTGTTGACTTCGTCATTGATCTCCATGTTCTTTGGTGGCCAGCCTTCACGGACGTAGCGCATCACTGCAGATATCACTGGATCTTTCCCTGACTCTTGACGGAGGACGTTAGCATCCACAGGTTGGACTTGAATACTAAGAGCTTTGATGGCACACACCATGTCTATGTCTTCACCATTTTCCTTTCTGTCAAAGTCGTTGTCATCACCGAATGGCAAGCGACTGAGGGCATCAGCATTGCCATGATCTGCTGATTTCCGATATTCAATGGTGTAGTCAAACTGGTTCAGCCACAGGGCCCATCGTGCTAGTCTGTTAGCAGCGAGAAGTGGCGTCCCTTTCCTCGGACTGAATAGTGATGTCAGTGGCTTGTGGTCAGTCACGAGTACGAATTTACGACCGTACAAATATTGGTAAAACTTCTGCAAGCCAAATATGATAGCTAGGGCTTCCTTTTGAATTTGACTGTAGTTACGCTGTGCAGAAGTGAGAGTCTTGGACATATTGGATATTGGGCGCTCGCTTCCATCAGGATAGCGGTGAAACAGGACTGCTCCAATACCAACGTTTGATGCGTCACAGGCTAGTCCCAAAGTTTTGTTTGGATCGAAGTGTATCAGAACTTGACTTGATGAAAGTACATTTTTCAAGTGATCAAAAGCTGACTGTTCCTCATCTCCCCACTTCCAAATAGTTGACTTTTTTGTAAGGCAATAGAATGGCTCTGCTATACTGGCTAGGTTTGGGATAAACTTTCCATAAAACTGAACTGAACCTAGGAAAGATTTCAAGCTTGATTCGTTCGTTGGAGATGGCATCTTTAAGACTGCTTCGACTTTGGATCCCTTAGTGATCCCCTCAGTCGACAAAATGTGTCCAAGGTATTGTACACTGGGTAGTGCAAACTGGCACTTTTCACGGCGACATCTGAGTCCATTGTCGCTTAGACGTGTGAGCAGACACTTTAGGTTGTTTAAGTGACTGTTTGCATCTTTCCCACTGACGAGCATGTCATCCTGGAAGACGGCCACTCCAGGTAGATCATGGGTCAGGTTTTCCATGATCTCCTGAAAGTAACCAGGTGCTGACTTGATTCCGAAAGGGAGTCGTTGTTGCAGGAGTACTCCACGGTGAGTGCTGAGTGCGAGTCTGCGTTGACTTTCTGGAGCCAGCTTGATCTGATTATAGGCATCAGCAAGGTCTATCTTTGTATATCTGAATCCACCTCCGAGTTTCTGCATCAGTTCAGCAGGGAGTGGCATTGGATGACGGTGATCAGCAAGTTGGTCATTAATTCCCACAGAGTAGTCACCACAAATCCGTAGTTTGGGCTTCAGGTTGCTTGAAGCGTGTGCTTTACGAATCGGTACCACTGGCGTTCCGTATTCATTGAATTGAACAGGCTTCCAGATTCCCTTGGCGATGCCGTCTTCGTAACCTTTGGCCAGGTCATCACGAAGAGCAAATGGGACCGGACGTGCCTTGTGAAAGACTGGTGTTGCGTCCGATTTGAACTTCACTTCCAGTTCAAAGTTCTTGAGACATCCCAATTCTTGCTTGAAAAGATCTGGAAATTCATCACACATGTTGTGACAATCTTGCTGCAGGGAAACATAGGGCTCGCTTGAGGTCTTTGGATACATCCCTTCTGCACCTTCCCTCTTAGCTTGGCTGTCTATGCTTTTCAAACCTAGAGCAGTGTCTACGGAAATTCCCAGAGTCTGGATAGCATTCCGACCCAGCAAATTAAGATCAGAGATCTTGGTGACTATGTAAGGTATAAGATCCTGCTTACCAGTTGTTGGATCCTTGGTTTGGCCCATGAAAGTTCCTAGAACAGGCAGGTTGTGCTTGCTGGCAGATTCATAGCGATGCGTGACATCTTGCAGCTTTGGTCTTCCAAGTTGTTTCCAGACTGACAAGGAAACAAAATTGCCTGTAGTAGCAGTGTCCAATTCCATTGTGAACAGTCTGTTCTGGATTGTTACTGGCACAATTAAACTATGAGTGTCTCGGGGAAACTTCACCTAGGATCGCCTTGACTAGCTCAGCTTTTGTGATTCTTTTCACGGGAGTTTGTGAATGACCATTGCGTTGCTGATGTTGTTTTTTCCTACACACCGCTTGCAAATGACCCTTTTTATCACAAAAATGACATTTGGTTTCCCTGAAAGGACAGTCTGTTGCTTTGTGGGCCTTTCCACATCGGTAGCATTTCTCCTGGTTTGTGGAATAAGACTGCTGATGTTTCTTTTGAGGACTCTTATTCCTGTTCTGCTGGACCTTGTACACCTGCTTGGTTTTGGAACTGTATACAGTTTCTTTTGCAACCTTTGCTGCGTCTTCAGTCTCAATGGCAACCTGGACAGCACGGGCAAAATCTAGTTCTGAGTCTTTTATCTTAAAAAGCGCCTTCAGAACCGCTTCATTGTTAACCGAACATATGAATCTCTGTCTCAGAGCTTCATCCTGTGGGTTGGTGATCGCTGGAAAATCACAGGTAGCTGCATCCTGGCGTATACGTGCTGCCAGCTCCTGGAGAGTTTCGCCTGGCTTCCGCTGCATATCACTCCAAAACTTGAAACGCTCTCTCACAATGAAAAGTTTAGGGTCGAACTGTTCCATCATGAAGTCAACGATTTCGTCCATTATCAAGTTGTTGATATCTTTAGGCGGATTTTGTTGGGTAGCCAGATTAGCAAGTTGTTTGTAAACAGTAGCAGTCTGATTGGTCAGGAACACTTGTGCCATGCGTTTTTTCAGGTACAGCATTAGCAGCCACAAACGTACGGAATCTTGACCAGTAATCAGGCCATAGTTCTGTCGCTGAATCAAATGCAGTAAATGGTGGAATCGACACTGTTGTTGAAGCAGCTGAAAAATAGCCACTAGAATCGCCTTCAACTTGTCGAGCACCAAACAGTTTTAACAGAGCGTCCATATCTCTCTGATGTTGTTGCATTTGCTTGTCCATTTGTTCCCTAAACAATTTAATAAGTTCTACTGTCTGTTTTTCAGCCATTGTTATTACGATGAATAATTTTACGGTAAAGTAAGCATGTATCCTATCGGTCCTATCGGCGACGCCAATAAACTCTGTTATGTTTCCCTCGGGTGACTCGTAGAGATAACACAACGAGTTATACAATTTAATTATTACATTTATTGTTCAATTACATACAAAGAACGCACTCACCCAATGTTCGTTATGAATAAACAAAAGTCATGTCCGCCATATATATATCAATGACATTATACTACGACAGTCCCACAAGACAACAACAATGAAACAATGAACTCAGACGAACCACATGACACACGGAACGTCAGACGAATTACATATCTAACAGTCCATATAACAGTGGCAGTAGACTTTTTGTGGGGTCAACTAGTGGCATAGCTTTCACATTGTGATTTCTGGGTAAGAAGCTGGTTCTTGATAGCTAGTCTTTTTGTTCATTTTGTTGGCTGTCTGCCCTACTATCTCAAAGACATAGCAAACAGGGATACCTAGTGTATCCCTCTTGAAAACCTAGTAGGAGAGCAATAACTTTTAAATCACCAGAAATGAGAAAATTGTGATTATGGTACTTGATTGCAGTTATTATTGTCTTCATATTTTTCTATGTTTCTGGCATTTGGACACTATGGCCAGTTGGCACAGATTCAGTTGTGTTGCCATTGTAGAGAAGAACAGCCTTTAACTTCTGTTAGAAGAATCAATGAAGAACCTCTATTCATCTGCTTTGTATGACATCCCCATGTGTTCAATAAGGCCAGACATTTGAATAGAAAACTAAAGAATCCTCTTTCTCAAAGAACTCAGTGAATTCCGCTTCACGATGATGGTACCAAGCAAATGTTGTTCCAGGAGCCAGGAGCTTGTGTTCCTGCAGTTTAGAGCCAAATAACTGTGCACTTTCTTTTGGAAGGTTAAGGTCTCTAACCAAGTCATTGAGCTCAACTTGGTTGAATAATTTGGGATCATCATTTGTTGGTGGCTCATAGTCTACTTCCATCTCATTAGCATCACTGGTATCAGACTCTGATGGAATTTCCCATGTTTCAGGAGGCATGGGTACAGGAATATCATTTGAGTGTGGAACAGGCCTTATTGCTGAAGGAATATTTGGGTATATTATGTGATCTATAGTCTTCTTGTTGAATCCAAAGTAGCAGTCATCATAGTGGTTCATCTGCTCCCACCATACCAAAGGTCATACATTTAAGTTTTCCAACTGACCACATTTGAGGCTTACTGAATCAACTCTTGCAAGCTTTATGAGGTGCAAATGGCTTGTCCTGGTCTCCCAGTTTGCAGCCAAAATATGTTAAGTAGCAGCACTTCAACAAAGGAGTAATATTGCTCTGGGAATCTGAAAGGGTGAATTACCCACTGACATACAATATATCTGGTTAATTGATGCAGCCTCTAGACATTTTAACAGACTGAAAATAAAGAAAAATATATTAGATTTAACATTTAAGTTGATATAAAGTATGCATTTTAATTTATCATTTACTTATGTTATACAAAAAGAGAAAAATGGCGTCTCTGTATAACTTGACAACTTGATGTGATAGAGATGAATAAAAAACACAATGACTCATTATTTTTCCATATATATTCAGAAAAAGATACCATACAGTCAAAAAAAAAAAAAAATCATGCAGACCAGTGTAATAAATTGGATTTGGAGAATCCACATCAGTTTCTTTTGCTGTTTCTTTGACAAACCTAGTATTTCTTGGGTTTTGCATAAATTTGTAGGTACAAATTACAAATGAGAATTTATAGTCAGGGTACAGGAGCTGTAAGTTCCACATTAATTCACCATAAGTGTTCTCTTTTTGCTTAGATTTTTGATAGTGCATGTATGTATGTGTGTGTGTGTGAGATGTTTTCTGAGTAATATTTTCTGCAAGACTTAGGATAGGAGACAAAAATATTATGAGTGATAAGAAGTAGAGCGATGAGTATAATGACTAGTTTTAAGTGTTATTTCTCTTACTTAAAGACCAACAATATTGTTAGTCATAATGTTGAAATTTGAAATTAAGCATTTTATCTACCAAGCTTTTACACAATTCCTTTTTTTTTTGTCTTCTTGAAAAACTAAAATTTTTGTTTTAAATGACAAAAATACAAACAAGACAACACAACTTAGTGCTTTTTAAAGTGATATTTGAAAATTAAAAAAAATCTTTTTTGTTATTTATTTCCATTCAGATGTAGAAAAATTTCTTTTGGAAACATTAAAAAATGAGAATCTCAGTAGCAGTACAAACAAAAGCCGGAACTTACTTTTGGATAAGTTAAATTATTTGAAGCAAGAATACCCTCAGCTTCAACTTGATGTTGTTCCACCAGTAGGAACTAGTCCAAAAAGTGTGCCGAAATCAAGTGAGTAGTAATTCTTTCTCTTTTGATTAAATTTGAAATTAAACATTTTATTATGTATGTGTTAAAACATTTCCTGTATAATAAGGAAATTATTATAATTTGGTCTAGAGTGTGCCAAAAATCAAGTAAAAATGAATTTTTTCTCTTTTAAACAATGAATTATTTTATGTAAATACTAAAACAATTTCACTATAATAAGGAATTATAATTTGCTTCCAAAAGTGTGCCAAATCAAGAATTCTTTCTCTTTTAAATAATGGTTTTTATTATGTCAGTACTAAAGCAATTTCAATATAAGGAATTTCTTATAATTTGGCACAGTCTTTATGAACTAAGATGCTGTTCCACTAGCTACATCAAATTTTACTTTAGCCATTTTGTCTTACTTCTGAAGCTGTTAGCGTTTAAACTGGCTATATTCAACCCAAATATTCTCCCAGTTTTGAACTGGCCAGATCCAGTCCCTCACACCTACTCTACAGTGTCATTATAAAAATAAACAATTACATCATTGAAATCTTGAAGCTACAAGACGATGCATGATTAATTCAAAACATTTGACAGAGTAATATGAATTCTAAGGGATTAAAAACTGAAGTAAAAATAACTATGCAGTTGCTTCATCATCATCATCATTTGATGTCCATTTTCTATGCCGGCATGGGTTGGACAGTTTGATAGGAGCTGACCAGCTGAAGGGCTATTCAAGCACCATGTCTGTTTTGGCATGGTTTCTATGGTTGGATTCCCCTCCTTATGCCAACCACTTTACAGAGCGTACTGGGTGCTTTTATGCAGCACCAATATGGGTGCTTTTTACATGGCACCAGCACTTACAAGCCTGCAAGATTAAGGATGCTCAGCTGGAGAGGGTTGCAGGGGATGAGTCTGTATGCAAGGGCAACTATGCTTAGCTTGACATGTTTTTTCAAGCACAGCAAACCGCCAGAAGTCTTGGTCCCCTGTCATCCACTCTGTGAGGAAACAAAACAAATATAAAATATTAGTCAATGACTAATATTTTAATAATTTTAATTTTGGCAAGTTCAAAAGATAACTCTGGATGTTTCAGTGCTATTATGACCTCATCAGTTGAGTATAGACTTCACTATATTCAAGAGACAGTCATTTAAATAAATGTACATTATTTGTTAGTGTAGGAATATGGAATTGTTCTAAGAATATATTATTTGGATAACAGCTATGTAAAAAACTAGTGAAATTGGTGTTAAAATATTTAATCCTTTTTTATTCCAACCCACCTGAGACCATCACAGGTTCTATGACACAGACTGCCTGTGAAAAAGTGATCTAAACTAAAGCCTCTCATCAAATTTTCACCAGCTCAATAACGACAATGTTATTTTGCTAAATTCTTCATTATTTTCAAAATTAATTGAAACAAAGGAGATGTACTTCAGAAGAAATATGGTAACAAAAGGGTTAATGAATGGAATATTAAAGATTTACTTGAAATGATTATGTGGTAAGGAAAAACAATAGAAGAAGACCAAACTGGACAGATAATACACCATGCTTAATGTTTCAGTTTTCACTGTTCTGGGTTTAAATTCTGCTAGGATCTACCCTGCTTTTCATACTTAGTAAACTACTGAGGCTGATTCAGGTGGCCATATCCTACCTCTTTACTTTAACAGCTATCTTCATTATATTATCATTTAAAACTCTGTTGTATTCTCTGTTGTTTTATAAAATATTCCTGGAGTTCTGTTTCCATTTTAGGTAGCAGTGTTGGTTTGTCAGATGATAGCAGAGATGAGTCTGCATTTACTGGGGGAAGTACAAACACTGAGGAAGATGAAGTTGGATATTCAGACTGTAAGTATATTCCATGTTTTACATTTTTGTATTTATCACAAGAATTTATCACTGTTTTATTCATTTTCTGTTTACAATTTTGAATTTAAGAATGGCATGGTATTATTTTCCATTGTTGTAGTGTTATGGATTAACAGAAATGTTGGAATGTGAGACATAGCACTCGTAATATTTTGTCTACCAATTCTTGTTTAAAAATAGTTCTGAACTCAAATATATGGCTTTCATCCTTCAGAGATTTATAGAATAATTAATAGGTATGCACTGGTGTTAATGACTTCAGGTATAGCTGTTTTGTTAAGAAGTTCACTTTGTAACCACATGATTCCTGGTTCCATCTGAGAGTATGACATTTTGGTCAAATATCTTTTGCCACAGCCTCAGGTTGACCAATGCTATGTGAGTGGAATTTGGTAGAGAGAAGCCTTATAGAGGTCTGCAATCTACATTTGTGTATATCAGTGAAGGGTGTAAACATTGTTAAGAAACCAACATGTTAGTGTCACACCCATGCTACATTTGTCTTCAGAAATGTAGTAAACTAGCGATCAATTACTGAAAATTCATAATCAGTGATGCCATTGTTCATAAATTGTGGCATAAAAGAAAAAACAAACAAAACAATTGACTACACCATTTTGAGCGTGGCCGTTGCCAGTACCGCCTGACTGGCCTTCGTGCCAGTGGCATGTAAAAGCACCCACTACACTCTCGGAGTGGTTGGCGTTAGGAAGGGCATCCAGCTGTAGAAACTCTGCCAAATCAGATTGGAGCCTGGTGTAGCCATCTGGTTCACCAGTCCTCAGTCAACTCGTCCAACCCATGCTAGCATGGAAAGCAGACGTTAAATGATGATGAGGATGATGATGTAATGTTAGGAGACACTTATTCTGATTGCCATGCAATCTAGTTGAACTGGGAACCTTGTGATTATATAGTGAACTCCTTGATTATTCAGCCAAGCTGTGTCATAATCATCATTTAATATTTGCTCTTCTTGCTGGCATGGGTTGGATGGTTTGAAAGGATCTGATGAGCCAGAGGAATGTATTAAACTTCAATATCTACTTTGGTATGGTCTCATCAGCTGGATGTCCTTTCTAATACCAACCATTTGATAGGATAATGGGTATATTTTCATGGTACCAGCATTATACCCACATTAGTGAGGTCACTGTGCAACCTGCAAGACTAAAGGGGCTCGTGTGACTGAAAATAATTAGGAGAGACAGAGAAGGCAAGACAATTTTAGGTTAGATGCTGGATGAAGGAAAAATAGGGATGGAAGGAACAGATGTGTAGTTATGAGAGGGTAGTAATGGAGAGAATAATAGAGTAGTTACTATTGGGGGAAAGAGTATGGAAGGAACAAAAGAAGAGAAAACTCAGCGATTAGTGAGAAAGGGAGGAACAGTGGTAAGGGTGAGGAAGTGGGTTGTGTAGAGAGGGTCCAGGGCTACTCCTGCAGTATAAGGGTGAGTATGGGCAGAAAGTCTTACACCTTCTGCCTATACGAAAGAGAGAAAATAGATGAGCATGGCTCATACAAACTAAATGAAATTTTGTTTCATTTTCATTTCTAATGTTCTGTTGAATAGATTAAAATTCTACTTAACTTTAAGTAGCTTCTGTTAATAAGATGAAATTGAATCAAAATATTACTGACATACAATATAGACACAGGCATGGCTTCATAGTTAAGATGTTCGGTCTTTTTCAACTGTGTTGTCTTGGGTTCAGTCCCACTGCTAGCACCTTGGGAAGGTGTCTTCACTTTAGTTCCAGGCTGACAAAAGACTTGTGAGTGGATTTGGTAGCTGAAACTGAAAGGAGCCCTTTGTATATATATATATATGTACTTATACATACTCTGGGGTCTTGAATAATCGTTCCCCCACTGCCCGCTTATTAATTTTTCAGATTTTTCCACCCTCCCCATTTTTATTCCAACCCTCCTGCTAATTAAATTTTGCTTATCTATCTACGGTGAAACTTAATTGTAAGCTATTCATATTCATGCGACAGCCTGAGAATCTAATGATAATTTTATTTTACGTTAAAAACATTGTATATATAAAGAATAAAAGGTTTTGAATGGTACAACAATCCACTATAATACAAAAAATGGACTATATATCTTGGACTATAGATAACTAAATTACAACAGGTATATAATCCATTTTTTTGTATTATAGTGCATTGTTGTACCATTCAAAACCTTTTATTCTTTACAAACAATACACAATGCTTCAAGCGAACTACAATACTCTCCTATTTTATATATATATATATATATATTGATAGAAATGGTAAGACAACAAAAGAATGAAAGAGACCTCGATATTATGTAAATAGAAGAATTTATCTGTAAATATAATATGTGACAATTATTCGGTAGCCATGATAAAACTCCGAGTTTTGGATGTCGGGGCGGAATCCCACGCTGGCATCTCTTCAGTTATCGGGCCATCAAAAAAATGCATTTTTTTGATGGTCCTATAACTGAAGAGATACTGGCGTGGGTTTCCACCCCGACATCCAAAACTCAGAGTTTTATCATGGCTACCGAATAATTGTCACATATCATATATATATATATATATATATATATATATATATATATATATATATGACAAAAAAGAACAAGTAATACTATTTGTTATAAAATAAATAGGATATATAAACTAAATAACTAATTCTGGTTTAATAAAAAAAATCAAAGGGGACAACGTAGAAAATTTTAAAGAATGATTTCTCATTTAGGCACAAGGCCAACAATTTGTGGGGGAGGCACAAGTGAGTTAAAGCGACCCAGTACATTATTGGTGCTTTATTTTATCGACCCTGTAGATATGAAAGATAAAGCTAACCTCAGCAAGATTGAACTCAGAATGTAATGGGCCATAACTCTATGCTGCAAAGCACGTTGCCCGATGATTAGGCACAAGGCCAGCAATTTAAAGGGAAGAGGAAAGTCGATTAAACCGACTCCCGTTACTAGTAGAAAACAACAAACTCTAGGGAATTCATTATTATTTCGACTGGCACAAATTGTAAATCAATGCACTGGGTCCAATAGTATTTACTGACAGGAGGCCACAACATACATAGATCAGAATTGGGCCCCTAAGATCTGTGAGACACTCTGAGCAACTGCCCAGTGTGCTCATGCCTTAAGTCTGCACTGCTTCTTCTTCCCCTTATGACTGGGTTCCAACCTGGGCTGCAGCAACAAAGTTTACCTGCCACACTTCCCAGTCTAACATCACTGCCTCAGTGTCCTGAATACATTCCAGGCCAGTATCTGCCATCAAGTTGTTGATGTGAGTGTGACGATTTTTCCTCTTCTTACATCACCATGAAATGGGTTCCACAAGACTACTCTGGATGCTTCCAGTTCTGGGTGTTGCACCTAGTGACCAGATAATTGTAGCAGTCTACTTAATCTTCTCACTAACTTTTGGCAGGTCTCCATAAAGGCATTCGTCATATGTTGCTGCTATATCACATTTAGGGACATTCATTGCATCCATATCAAAACCAATGCTATTATATGGCAGTGAAACAAGGACACTGACAAAGAAATTGTCAAACAAGCTAGATGCTTCTGGGGTTGATAAAATAAAGTACTGGTCGAGAAATCTGATTTTATTTCTATGGTGCATCCTAGTTGTGAATGGAGTTATAACAGAAAACAAGACAAGATATTGTTTTTTAGGAAAAACTATCAATCACCTTATTAATTTCTCATTTTGCCATTAAATTGGGGTTGAAAATTTATATAGCTTGCAGTGGAAGCAAATATTTTCATTTCTTTTTTAATTATTTACTCTTAGAAGTTGAATACATCCAACTATTGCTAAAACATAACAACGAACAATGAAACATTCATAGGTCTCAAAGTTTTGCTAGTGATCTAACACTAACCCTAACTCAGCTGTTAGCATCTAGATTTGTACAAATAATAAAATAATAAGGAAGGAAAAAATTCTCAATTTATTTCACTGTATTATTGTTGAAATTTTGTTTTTCTTTCTTCACAGCAATTCCCTTCATAGCTGCCACAGACATTGTAAACGCTACCAAAACCGGCTTTTTAGAAAAGAAACGCAGAAAAGGTTCCGTTTTTGAAAAATATATTTCAGATTTGCAATATTTCAGCATATATGTTTTTTAATTTTATTTGTAACATTCTGATATATCATTGTCATCATCATCTCACATATATGTATGGCACTCTGTCGGTTATGAAAACAAGGGTTTCACTTGATCCAATCAGTGGAACAGCTTGCTCGTGAAATTAATGTGCAAGTGGCTGAGCACTCCACAGACACATGTGCCCTTAACCTAGTTCTCAGGGAAAGTTCACCGTCATCAAATCACCACAGGGAAAGTTCACCATCATCAGTTCACCATCATCAATTCACCATTTTTTTTCAATAAAATAGTTTTTAACTATTAATGGTGAGATATTAGGGATATATTTTTTTGGTGAACTTTCCTTGTGGTGAATTTTATTCAGGGTGAATTGATGGCAGTGAACTTACCTGTAATCTAGATATACACACATATATATGTGTACCTCTCTCTCTTAATATATATATATATGATGTTAAACAATATAGTCATCTCATCCAATCTAGCACAGATTAACAGACTTTTAAAAAATGAACTAGCAAATGAACAATATATATATCATCATCATTTTATGTCTGTTTTGCATGCAAGCATGGATTGGATATATGAGATTTGTTGTTCAGAAATTAAAACTATTTTTAACATAATAAATGTATCTATCATATTATCGTATGATTATTTGTGAATCAATTAATTTCTATTTCAGAAAATGTACTGCTTTTCAAGTCCTATCAAAAGCGCTGGTGTGTTCTCAAGGATAATATTTTATACTATTATGATAAATCTTCAGATAAACGTCAATTGGGTGCTTTTATCCTGAAGGGTAAGTTTCATCCACAATTTTTACCCTTTTCTTGTTCTTTTTGAATAATGTTTTGAAATTTGTAATTTTCATGCTTAGAGGGTTGGGTAGGAACTCTCTCTCTCTCTCTCTTCATGATGCCTGTTTTACAAATGTCAGTAATCATGGTCTTCTATGCAAAAGTCTAAAGATTCATGCATTTTCTTTGTAAAGATAAAGCAGTGTTTTCTCATTGTGTTCTACAATTCTCCAAACTCCTGAACTCTTGATCAAGAAGCCTTACCACCAGATGTGGTTTAATGTCTTTCCTGGGACATTGGGTAGGAACAATGATGGCTAAATTAGCAGAGTACTGGACAACTAGCCAAGCGATGAAGTCATATCTTGTGACTAGTGTTATGTTGTGTCATGGCTATGCAGGCAATGAGTATGTGTAGAGGTTAATGAGGCTATTGATACTGCAGCTGATTTTTTTGTCTGGGTTTAGTGTTTCATTTTTTTATCTGGGTTGAGTGTTTCATGGTGTACTCAGGGCTTCCATGAGAAATTTTGTGAAGTGATAGTTGTTTCTGGGTTCTGCTGGTGGTGGTAGTATTGGTAGTGAAAGGAGAACTCCCCTCAAAATTCAATGTAACTGAGAAGTTTTTCTTTTATATTTTTTATGAGCGAGAGGTCCATAAGTATTCATGGAAACTCTTTCTCAGATGTCTGGGCCCTAGATCAAGTTACTGTATGGATCCATCCCTTACAAACCCTGGTGGTGCTGCAATGTTGTGTGTGTCTTTGTAGTATTCTGGATTATTTTTGTAGTGTTGCTGGGTGATGTCATGTTCTAGGGTATTATAGCATCAACTGGATGTTAATGTTCTGGTGTGTTGTAATGTTCTTGTTAGATGCTATAATATTTTGAGGGTATTGTAGAGGTACCTGAGAATCTGGAGAAATGATTCTACTCTTAATGGCAGAGACTGCAAGTGTTAGAATTTAGTTCAACAACAAACTGTGCTTCTTGCGTCTCCAGATGGTCTTTCATTTTTAGTGGTTTGGGCAGCTAGTTGAAGGGTTTGCTGGGTTTGTATCTTATCAACACAGTATTATCTTCAGGATCTGAACAATCAACGCTTCATTGGTGCAGTCCATGTAAGGGAAAATAGATACAATGAGCTGGTAAAGCATATCTTATACATACATAGTGGAGACAAGTTTCCAGTGGCTTGTAGTAGGTGCCGAGTTCAAATTTTTCCCTGGGTGTAGCTTAGAGAAGGATGGGCCCTCTTGGCTTAATATTCTTAATCAAAACAAAATCTTTTAACTTACTCCATTGACATGATGATGCATGGCCTAGTGGGTAGGGTGTTGCACTCATGATTGTCAGATCACGGTTTCCAATCCTGGATCTGGTGGCACATTTGTGTTCTTGAGAAAGGCACTTCATGTCACATTGCTCATTCCACTCAGTTGTAAATGAGTTCCAGTAATAGCTAGGAAGCTAACACTGTGGTGTAAAAACATCCTGTTCAGGATGTAGTGATGTAATTTCAGTCACTTATCTGCTGTGGAAACTGAGTAAAACTCTAGGGCTCATGACAGACCTACTCTAATGACATAATAGATCACATGACCCTTCATTAACATCACTTTTAAAATTTGCTTAATTTTTCTTTTCTCTTTTGCATTTTTGCTTTTAGATTATGAAGTAAGAACAAATCCAAATGTGGTAAAAGAAGCGAGCAAAAAGGAGCTGAGTTTTGAACTTGTGTCTCCAGGAAAACGATCTTATCTGGTAAATTTTGTTTATAACATTTGTATATATTCTTATATAGATAGTACTGGATCTTTCTCTCACATTACTCACCTCATCATCCTTATTGCTGTGTCCCATTCTTTCTCCCTAATCCCTGATACTAATACCTTCTTTCTTTTACCTGTTCCTTCCATACTCTATCTTTCAATAGTATCTTCTCTGTTATTCTCTACACTACTACCCTCAGCTCACCTAAAATCATCACATTCTCATCTCTCTCTCTGGTCTATCTCCACGAACCCAAGATCCTGTCTTTTCTTCAATCATCCTGTTGCCACAGCCATTCTGGATCCTCAACATCCACATCTTTCTCTCTTTCATGAACCCTCCCCATCACACTTTCCTCCCTATTTACACTTTAATCCTTTAGCATTTGGATTATTTTGGTAAATGTAATGCTTATTTATTCACATTGCTCTGAATTAATCATGAATTGTCTTGTAGCATCAAAATTTTGATGATGTGATAGTTTATTTTTAGAATGACATTGTAGGGTAGGTGTGAGAGACAAGATCAGCTAGTTTGAACATTGTTGTTGTTGGCACTCCGTCGCTTATGACGTCGAGGGTTCCAGTTGATCTGATCAACGGAACAGCCTGCTCATGAAATTAACGTGCAAGTGGCTGAGCACTCCACAGACACGTGTACCCTTGACGTAGTTCTTGAGGACATTCAGCGTGACACAGTGTGACAAGGCTGACCCTTTGAATTACAGGCACAACAGAAACAGGAAGTAAGAGTGAGAGAAAGTTGTGGTGGAAGAGTACAGCAGGGTTCGCCACCATCCCCTGCCGGAGCCTTGTGGAGCTTTAGGTGTTTTCACTCAATAAATACTCACAATGTCCGGTCTGGGAATTGAAACCACGATCCTATGACCGTGAGTCCGCTGCCCTAACCACTGGGCCATTGCACCTCCACAGTTTGAACATAAAGCAGGCAGAATATTTTGGCCGGATACAGCTGGTTTAAATGCTAAAGGGTTAAACATAGGATAGCACTGAACTCCACCCTATACAATACACTCCCTCACCTTTACTACTCTGCTCTTCTCTTTTTCACAAACCTTCAACACTAATCCTTTCCACACTCCGCACCAACATTGTTTACTTTGTTACTCAGGCCATTACCATCCTCCCACAAAAATAGGTTCCCTTCATCATGCTTTACTCTCTCTTGTTATCCCATTTAAAGTTGAATTTACTTTTGATTAAACTATTTTATTTCTTTAGTTTGTGGCTCCATCCAAAGAAGAACTGGCTGATTGGAAGTCTTCCATTGAAAATGCTGCTTTGAATATGATGACAAGTTCAATGATGGATGATCAAGGTAACCAATTTTATCAATTCTTTTACCTTTTAGCATTCAAATTGGCTGATTTTCACTACCTTACATCCAGTAATATTTATTTTATTTTGAAAAGGAAGTTGCACTAACATATAATGAAGTTGTGGCTTTCATCCTTAGCCAATTTGCATTAGTATAGGGATGCTAATCATTTTTCAAACCCCTCATTCCTTTGGATTGATTGCTGTGAGTTTAGACTAAAGAACAAATAGAATTTCAAGGCTCTATCACCAAATAGAATTGTTGTAAGAATTTGTAAAATCTCTATTCTATGCAGAATCATTTATACACAAGTCACCTCCATTTTAATATAAAATCAAATTAGTGATTTTGGTCATTGAAATGTGGTTTTGTGAGTTACATGGCAATCGCACTTGTGTTGGTACTCGAAAAAAAGGCACCCAGTACTCTCTATAATGTGGTTGGCATTTGGAAGGGTATCTAGCCTTAGAAACCTTCCTTAAACTGAGATACTGGAACAAGATGTGTTCCTCTAACCTGTTGCATCCTGTCAAACCATCCAACACATGCCAACATAGAAGACAGATGTGAAATAATAATAATGATGATGGTGGTGATGAGGATAATGTTTGTTGCAATGCTGCGGTACCACCTTGAATGGTATAGTCGGCCACATCAACTTCCAACACTTATTTTATTGATATCAGAAGGATGAAAAGCAAGGTGTATATGGACAGGATTTGGCTTCAGATTGTAAATGGACATAACAAAAAAAGAAAAAAACAACAATTTATATTGCCTGATGCTCTACTGATTTTTACCTTCCACATGTCTTACAGGGGACCAGTAATTAGCCTGATTGGGTCACTGAAAACATACAATCAATAATTGTTCATAAATATATATACCTATGTATACATACACACGTGAGTGTGTATTTTAAAAAAAATCCTTATTTTATGAGTAACTGATTTTATCTGTAAATATACAAAACTTTGGCAATAAATATATCACTCAAGACCCAATCTTCTTGCACAGAGAGTATCTATGTAGTTGCTCAACTTGCTGGAAAAAACAGCCAAATCTTCCACAAATCTTACCTTATTATCTCAAAAATGGATAATGTAATTCTTGATAATACAATTGAACATGAGGTGTTCATGGCTGGTCACAACAATCTTCATGTGGTAATTCAATAGGAAAATACTGCTTAGTAGCTTCTATTTGAGATGTGATATATAAAATTTTAATTCAGTACTACAAACTTAGGGAACACTTGTCACCTTACAGAACTGTTAATGCTGACAGCAGTGAACTATACCACCCTGTGGTATCTACCACTCAGCGTTTAGTAGACTTGATGATTGAGACTTAAAATGTCATGACCACAAATACAGCATAGTGCTAATAATCAGACACACACTTCTATTCTGGTTGACCAATACTTTATAAGCTTAGCCATACTGCTGCATAAATGTGAAGGTGCGTAGCCTAGTGGTTAGAGTGTAGCGCTTACGATTGCAAGATTGTAGTTTCAATTCTTGGATCAGGCAGTGCATTGTGATTGTGAGTAAAACACTTCATTTCATGTTGCCCCAGTCCACTCAGTTGTAAATGAATTCTAGCAATACCTGGGAAGCTAACCCTGTGATGGACTAGTACCCTATTCAGGTAGGAAGTATTGTTATCTCTCACTTATATGTCAAGGAAATCAGGTTAAACTCTAGCCTTATGAATCCCGAGGTTCCTGACAAACCTAACTTAAGCTACTGCTGCATAAATCATGATATTGACCAGACTATAGGATGTTGTCACACATCACTGGTTACAATGTGCTTCACATTGTTTTACCTTTCAAGTGATACCACCCCACTGGCTCGGTGAGTAGGCCAACATTCTCACTGATTGGAAGATTTACAGCTGAGTGGGCTGGAACAACTTGAAATTAAGTGTTTTGCTCAAGAACACAATAAGCTGCCTGGTCTGGGAATCAAATCCACAATCTAGTGAACCCACAATCTAGCAATACCCTAACCACTACGCCATGTGCCTCCACTGGTGGTGCATTATCTAACACACTCACTGGTTCGATTTTCATTCATTTATTATTTATATTTTTCCTTCCAAAACTTTCATTGCTTTTGCAACTTTGTCAATGGATGTTGACTTTCAACTTCCATTGACAAAGTTGCAAAAACAACGAAGATTTTGGAAGAAAAAGCATAAATACTAAATGAGTGGAAATTGAGCCAGTGTGCGTGTTAGATAATAAGACATTAAGACTATGACTTTCTTCAGACGTAACAAAATATGTTTTGTATTTTTCAGATGGGGAGAGCATTTATGAAGAATTTGATGAAATCTTGCCTCTTAATGGACGGCCATCCATTGCTGAAGAGGTGTATGATGATAACTTAAACTGTCTGCCAGATGATGTTGAACTAACATCAAGCAAGAAAGCTGAGTTGCCTCCTATCCCAGGGTCACCGAAGCACTTGCTTCTCAAATCTAATGCGTCTCCTCCTCCCCCAGCTCTGCCAGAAAGAAATCCTCCAACTGTCCGCCCCACTGAACCAGCTGCCACCGATGATGGTCTGATAGGAGAAGTGTACGATGATATTGGCACCGATGTACAGAAGTTCCTTCGAAGCACCAAAGTGGAAATAAAGCCAGATGACTATGAGAACATCTATTACAGTCTTTGGGATTGTGTGGCAGATGACAGCACCGAGCTTGCTTTTAAAGAAGGAGATCTGATCAGGATTCTGAATAAAGAATATGATAAGCAGTCTTGGTGGATTGGAATGCTTGATGGCCAGATTGGTCTGGTGCCAAAGACATTTCTCACAAATGCCTATGAGTTAGTTGCATGAAGATATTTGATATGCTTGTAGAAGAGATGTAACCATTAACAAAGCTATTCCTCATTATTTGTGTTTGTTGTACTATGCCATTTCTGAACAAAAGAATGATTTTATTATTTTTTTTTATTTTAAAAAAGAAATCTGTTATTGTATTCTAAAATAATTGTATTATCTATGTTATCATTGCTAATGACATCATTTTAATCATCATTATCATCATCATCATCATCATCATCATCTTCATCATCACAATCATTGAATAATAAAGACTCTGTGTTTTTCTATTAACGAACTGTATTATAAAATCATTTATATCTCACCAAATAGTTCTTATTTTATTCATTTGTAATAAGTTTAATTTGAGTCTTTAATGATTTTTTTCCCATTTTTCATCGATAAATGGAAAAAAAAAAACCCCTAATAACTTTGGTTTGGAAAGCAACCTGCTCTTTTTTTCTATTTTCTTTTATGTTTATCTATAAAATAGGGAAAGAAAAACAAAGTTGTCACACAGATAACTGAATAATTACTGCCTCTCTGTCATGATGTTTCATAAATGCTGGCAAATGTGGTATAAACAAAATAGGTTTCTAGAAGAAATATAAAATCTATGATTTTTTTTTTACTCTATTCCATGTGAATCAATTGCCTTCACTCTTGCTTTATAGTTCCAAATGATGTGTAAAGATAATTATTTTTGTTTTATTATTTTTATTGATTAAAAGTGCTATGTAAAAGAAAAAATATAATATACATGTTAATCTCATCCCGATGATTAATATATGATCTGATTTGTTATTTTCTTGTTTTATTATTTCATGATGTTCATGATACAATTGAATTGCCATTTTTTCTTTTATACTGGCCTCATTAATTGGACTGCAACCATTCAGGGGATACCATCTTCAAATGTTTTAGTTGATCGCAATTACTACCCACCAGTATTTGTTTCAGCTTGGCATCTCTTTTATCAATATCTACTTATTCAATTGCTAATGGTATGTGTCTTTTTACAAAACATGTTTTATACCAGTAAATCAGTAAACATAAACAATATACATTCATGGTGGTGTACACACACACATGCACACACATGAGCATATATACACACACATATGCGCACACAAGCATACACACACACACACACACACACACACAAGCACATAAATGCAGAACAAAGTGGAAAAAATAGTACTCAAATACCGAAGGTAGAGTAATATGCTTTTTATTAAAGCCACAAAAATCTTCACAAACTATTACTCAAAGTTTCATATGACCATTTGTAGGGCAGTTGTGATATTAGTAAATTTAGTATGATCACATCTGTCTGATGAATGGTAACTGAGTAACACTTTGTGAAAATTTTTTGGCTTTAATAAAAAGTATATGTGTGTGTGTGTGTGTGTGTTGTTTGTTGGAAGAAAAAGAACTTAATACCTTAGTATAGGTTAATAATATTTTTATTTTGCTTGAGTCAGCCTGATGACTCAGTGTATGCACAGGGGTAACTGCAGAGTATCAAGCGACTGACTCAACTAAAATAAAAATATTATGTATATATATATATATATATATATATATATATATATATATATGCGAGTAAAAATAAATACAAAAAAGGTGGTTTTTTTGTATGATTGTGTATAGAGGAATATATTATTTTGTTTAAAAGAGTTCCAACACTGTCTGTTTTTTATGTTTTATTTATATTCCTGCAGAACCAATGTGGGGTATAGAATATGGAATATACAATATATAATATAAAATAAAATAAAATAAAAATGGATGGCACCATGAAAGAAAATATTGAATGTAGATGAAATATTGAGTGTTCAATATAAAGGATCAAATATATAAATATAAATATATAAAGGCAACTCGAGTTTCAGGGCTATTTCCCTTCGTCATGGCCGGTATGACAGACTTTAACAGACTGTCTGTTAAAGTCTGTCATACCGGCCATGACGAAGGGAAATAGCCCTGAAACTCGAGTCGCCTTCATATATTTATATTTATATATTTGATCCTTTATATTGAACACTCAATATTTCATCTACATTCAATACTTTCTTTCATGGTGCCATCCATTTTTATTTTATCTTATTTTATATTGTATATTGTATATTATATATTATATATTGTATATTCCATATTCTATACCCCACCTTAGTTCTGCAGGAATATAAATAAAACGTAAAAAACAGACAGTGTTGGAACTCTTTTAAACAAAATAATATATATATATATATATATATATATATATTTTCTTTTGTCTTTTATCTGTTTGTGTCATTAGACTATGGCCATGCTGGGGCACTTTTAGTTGAATAAAACAGCCCTAGTGCTTACCTTTTTTTTTTAAAGTCTGGTGCTTATTTTATCACTCTCTTTTTGCTGAACTGATAAGTTATGGGGACATAAGCAAACCAACACCTGTTGTCAAGTGGTGGCAGGGAACAAACACAGACACAAAGTCACACACACACACACACACGACGGACTTCAATTTCCCTCTACCAAATCCATTCGCAAGGCTTTGGTCGGCCCAAAACTATAGTGGAAGACAGTTGCCATAAAAGATGAAAGACATATATATATATGTCACAAGCTTCTGCACAGTTTCCATCTACCAAATTCAACTCACTTGGTTGAATTTGGTCTCTGCTACTGTATTTTTCTTGTTTTAAAATTAAATTTTCAAAAATTGAGACAAAAAAAATGAAAGCAAGAACTTTAGTAAGGCACAGGCTTGGCTGTGTGGTTAAGACGCCTGCTTCCCAACCACATGGTTCCGGGTTCAGTCCTACTGCATGGCACATTAGGCAAGTGTCTTCTACTATAGCAGTGGATCAGCCAATGCTTTGTGAGTGAATTTGCAGAACAAAGACTGTAGAAGTTCATGTGTGTGTTTGTGTGAGGATATATATCAATGTGTCTGTGTTTGTCCCACCTTTACATGATGACTGGTATTGATTTGTTTATGTCCCTTTAACTTTGCAGTTCAGCAAAAGGGACCAAGTACCTGGCTTAAAAACAAGATATAAGTACTGGGGGCAATTTGTTTGACTAAAACCCTTCAAAGCAGTATCCCAGCATGGTTGCAGTCCAATGACTGAAATAAGTGAAAGATATATATATATATATATATATATATATATATATATATATATAATGTGTCTTTGTGTCTGTGTTTGTCCCCTGTTCACTTGACAACCGATGATGGTTTGTTTACATCCCTGTAACTTAGCAGTTCAGCAGAAGACCCCCAATAGAATAAGTAACATACATAAAAAAAAAAAAAATAATAATAAGTACTGGTATTGATTTGCTAGGCTAAAATCCTTCAAGATGGTGCCCCAGCATGACTGCAGTCCAATGATTGAAACAAGTACAAGACAGAAAATAAAGGGACATGTTGTCTCCACATAACTGTGTATCAAGATGTGCGTTTCTCTGGGGTAGGAGTGTCTTGGCTGCTTCACTTCTGATATTTGCATTTCCTATGTTCACATTTGGTACAATGTGCTTTTCGCATATTTTTCATCTATTCATAATATTCCTCACAAATACTGGAAAATAGTGAGTCAATAAAAACAACAGAGCACCAAACTGGAATCTTAGATACATTCCTCTGTAGCATTATGGCTCAAATCCCAGTGGGGTTGATACAATATGTAACAGTAATAAACTGGAGCTGATTCATTTGTTTATATTCTTGTCAAGGTAGTTTTGTTTTGTCAAAAGATATCAGTTAATTATTTACTGTCAATTTTTAAAGAGAATCAATATAAAATCCAATTATAAAATATTTGTTTACATCACATTAATGTATAATTATTAATTGGTAAGATATTTGGTTGTGAAGAACATAAAGTGGTAGTTTTGAAGAAATGTCTTTCAGAATTATTTTGAAACTAAGCTATCTTTTGATCTTTTAATTGTTGTTTGCTGCCACCAAAGAGCAGGGCTAGAATCCACAGAAGAGCTGAGATGCCATAAAACCAAGGTATCATTGTTACAATCATCTCATTATAAAACTGTGACAGCACCTGAAAGTTGGCAAGTTGGCTAATGCACAAAGCAGAACCACAGCGGAGAATTTCCATGTAAGTAGCGTAAGACCTAAATGAAAAGAAATAATAAATGAAAAATAATTTAGTCAAAAAAAAAAAAAAAATGGAACAAAGTCATAGATACTAATATGGAAACCTTAGCTAAGTTATATAAATATCCTCTATGCTTTATTTTGACATTATTTGTATATACATCAAAAGATTAATATAACAGGGTAGTGAGTTAAAAGAAAACACTAGACTTGAATAAAAAAACATTTTAGAAATGACATTTGACTGGACTTCATACTATGTAACTTGGAATAATAACAATCTTTTCTACTATAGGAACAAAGTTTGAAATTTTAGGGGAAGGAGTTAGTTGATTACATCAACCCCAGTACTCAACCGGTACTTATTTCATTGAATGCAAAGGATGAAGGACAAAGTTAATCTCAGTGGATTCAGAATATAAACAGCTGCAAGAAATTCTGCAAAGCATTTTTGCTGACATACTAACAATTCTATTAGCTTGTCACCTTAATTCTTTCTAATATTGGCAAAAGGCCTGAAATTTTTTGGGAAGTACTACTTGATTACATTGACCCCAGCGCTCAACTGATACTTATTTTATTGACCAAAGGATGAAAGGTAAAGTCAACCTCAGTAGAATTTGAACTTGGAGCAAAAGGAGCTGGAAGAAATGCTGCTAGCATTTTGCAACATGTTAGCAATTCTGCCAGCTCACCACTTTGAGGATAATTCTAAATTTGGTGGGAAGGGTAAGTCAATGTAATTGACACTGGTACGTGAGTGATACTTATTTTATCAACCCTAAAAAGATGAAAAGCAAAGTCAACCTCAGTGGGATTTGAACTCAGAATGCAGACAACTGAAAAACATGCTGTTAAGCATTTTTGTCCAGTGTGCTAATGATTCTGCCTGCTTGCCATCTTAAAGACAATAATACTAGTTTCAAATTTCTGGCATAGGGCCTGTATTTTTTGAGGGGAGGGGAGGAGAAGTTGATTACATCGACCCCAGTACTTGACTGGAAATTATTTTATTAACCTCAAAAGGATGAAAAGCAAAGTTGACCTTGGTGGAATTTGAACTCAGAATGTAAAGATGGATGAAATGCTGCAAAGCATTTTGTATGGTGTGCATGAACTTCTGCCAGAGTGCTGCCTTAATAATAGTAATAATGATAATAATCCTTTCTACTGAAGGCACAGGGCCCGAAATTTAGGGGAAGGGACTAGTTGATTACATCAACCCCATTGCTCAAAGCATTTTGCTCGGCATGCTAATGATTCTGCTAGCTCACCACCTTAATAATAATAATAATCTTTTCTACTCTAGGCACAAGGCCAGAAATTTTGGGAGTGGGGCCAGTCGATTAGATTGACTCCAGTATGCAACTGGTACTTAATTTATCGACCCTGAAAGGATGAAAGGCAAAGTCAACTTCGGCGGAATTTGAACTTGGAACATAAAGACAGACAAAATACTGGTAAGCATTTCGCCCGGCATGTTAATGTTTCTGCCAGCTTGCTGCTTTAATAATAATAATGATAATAATAATAATAATAATAATAATAATGATAATTCTTTTAAATTTTGACTTAAGGCCAGCATCTTTAGTCAAGAGGGCAAGTTGATTGCATCAACTCTAGTAATTGACTGGTACATTACTTTATAGAACCTGAAAGGATGAAAAGCAAATTCAGCCTCAGCAGACTTTGAACTTGGAACATAATGAGCTGTGAGAAATAACACTAAGCACTTTTTTATGATATGCTAATAGTTCAGCCAGCTCTCTAGAAATGCAGCAAAATCACCCTCCAATCACACTCTGTTGTTTCCGCAAAACAAAAAAAAACAAAAAACAAAAAAAGGAGTACTAGAAAATGTGGTCTTAGATACAATGTATCTGAAAAGTGAAATAGATTCAATGTTTGCAGCTAGAGTGCATTTTTGATCATATCTGGCTTTGGGCTAAACAACAAATATTACCACTGTGTATAAGAGCATTTATACTGTGGTTCTGTTCTGAACCATAGAATATCTGGAATACAGTTTCTGTGGATCATGCCTAGTTGTTTGATTGATTACTTGTATCCCACAGGGCTGATTAAGCTTACATATAGTTACATATGGTGGAGGCGCAATGGCCCAGTGGTTAGGACAGTGGACTCGCGGTCATAGGATCGCGGTTTCGATTCCCAGACCGGGTGTTGTGAGTGCTTATTGAGCGAAAATACCTAAAGCTCCACGAGGCTCCGGCAGGGGATGGTGGCAAACCCTGCTGTACTCTTTCACCACAACTTTCTCTCACTCTTACTTCTTGTTTCTGTTGTGCCTGTATTTCAAAGGGTCAGCCTTGTCACACTGTGTCACACTGAATATCTCCGAGAACGACGTTAAGGGTACACGTGTCTGTGGAGTGCTCAGTCACTTGCACGTTAATTTCACGAGCAGGCTGTTCCGTTGATCGGATCAACTGGAACCCTCGACGTCATAAGCAACAGAGTGCCAACAACAAACCCAACAATGGTGATTAAGCTTACATATTAAGAACAATAAGAAGTAAAATTTTACATCAACTTACCTTTGGTCAAAGATATTACCAAAACAGGATAAAGAATATATAATGAATCCCAAAACTGCTAGAACAGATTCTTGTGGCATCAACTAGAAAGAACAAAAGAAGGCAGGTTATTATTATTGGTTTCAAATTTTGATACCAGACCCAAAATTTCGGGGTGGAGGGGTTAAGTTGATTACATTGACCCCAGTGTTCAAGAGGTGCTTATTTTATTAATTTCAAAAGGAAGAAAGGTAAAGTTGGCTTCTGCAACATTTGAACTCAGTACAAAGATGGGTGAAATGTTGCTAAGCATTTTGCCTGGCATGCTAATGATTCTGCCTGCTCGCTGCCTTAAGTAAGTTATTAATAATATTGGTTTCAAATTTTGGCCAGCAAGTTCGCATTGTTAAGTTGACTACATCGATCCCAGTGCTTAAATGGTACTTATCTTATTAACTTCAAAAGAATGAAAAGCAAAGTCGACCTTGGTAGAATTTGAACTCAGAACATACAGATGAATGAAATCCTGCTAAGAATTCTGCCTGTTGTGTTAATGATTCCATCAGCTTGCCACCTTATATAGGTTATTAATATTAATATTAACAAGGTCAGCTTTACTTTTCATCTTTCTGACTTTCATAAAATAACATACCAGTCTTGTAGTGAAGCTGGTTTTTTTTATCCTGTTTGTGTTGCTTAACAGTTGAACACGCTTACTAACTCTTCAGAATTAAGCAAAAAGAATAAGGTATCATAATACATAACTCTTTGAGACCATCCTACATGAATCTGCCCTTGATTGTACATTACAAACTTCCTAATTTAAAGTGATATAAATAAAAACTTCAAAATTTCATGCTAATTTATGTCTCAAACAAAGTAGTTTTACTAAATTCTGTAGAATTTTCCAAATGAATTGACTCAAAGACAGGTATTTGAAAAATACTACCTAAAACATTAGATTTCTCTGCTTTCATGGCATGGCTTTGAATAGAATACGAAGCTTCATATTATAACTACTCAACTATACAGTAAATTCTGTGATTTTTTTTTCTTTTTGTTCGGTAATGAAATATGATGAGAGAAAACTTACATGGTTAACACTCAAAATCGTTAGGAAGAAATACGTGACTGCAGTAAAGTGGAGTAAAACATATATACTGCACAAGTTGGAAACTTCTGTGGTGTACCTCCGCACTGGACGTTCTACCTAAGAGAGATAAAAGAAAAAAAGATAGGAAAAATAGTAGTTACTTCAGAATGCTATTTTATTGCTTTGGCACAATAGATATACACCTCTACTGCTCAAACAAATGGCATAAATGACATATGACATAAATCCCTTCATCCTCTAAAAATGTTAAGGTTGTGTCTTGATATATTAATGGAAATGAGTAAACCTTGCAATGTATTTTTCCATGTAGTCATAGCAGGATACATCTGTGAACAAATAGGGTAGAGTCTCACAGATGTAATACAGTGAATTAAAATAGTTTAAATAACTGTGGTAAACCAGGTATTTAGTTGGTCAAAAATCCTGCTATGGAGTATTTGAAATTTAAAAATAAAAAAAGCAAGGGAAGTAACTCTCATAAGATCAGTTGGTTTGATATTTTTGGAAAATAAAGACAATACAGATTGGAGTTGATCTGGTCATTAAAGTCAACTGGGGAAAGCAGCTGACATGTTTCAGCCTTATTAAACCTCTTCAGCAAGGAAACTCAGCTAATGAGGCTAAGAGATATGAGAGTATTGTAAAACAAGCTACTTAAATCCACTCATCAGGCTTTGGATGGTCAAGGGCTATAGTAGAAGATACTTACTGAAGAGACTATACTAGGACTGAACCCAAAACCATGAGATTGGGACACAAACATCTTAACCACCCAGTTTCTTGGTTAAGTTGAACGATTGAAACTGTTCTTGTGATGCCACCACCATTATTAAAACAGGAGATGATAATTCAAAGCCAGATGGCTGTTGTTGTTCAGCTCCATTTCAGCTCTGTGATAATCCTCCAGACTGTGATAATCTTGTTTTTTTTTTTGTTTTTTTTTCAGGCATTATGTATCTTGAACTACATTATTAAATGTATCTTTCCTTTTTTAAGATAGTAGGTATGATATATGAGAATGTTTTGGCTGTTATTTCTAGCATGTTGAACAACCATACGGGCTTCCCATTTGGCTCAGTAAAGGTATTAATTAATTAGATTTCTGATTCATGTCAGGTCTTTGCCTATTTAATTAGCAATTCTTTTACATTATTATTCTGAACAGAAACAAAGATGAATAAATGAAATATGCAAATATATATACAAAAACACATACAGACAAAAAGAAAATATTACACACAAAGAGAAGTACACAGACTCATACATTTATTTAATTATTTATAACCATTACTGTAATTACTTAAGGACAATATAATTCCTAAATACAATGCAACTCACTCATTATACCTAAAAATTAATAATAAAATGTATTCTTTTTACTCACATACATGTGTACAATGCTAACTTGAAGTTCTCACCCTGGTATTTTGTACTAAATTTCTTGCATCATACACAAGTATATATGATATATTGTTTATCAAAAGTAGATGGGCAATTGTGGAGGTGCGTGGCTTAGTTGGTTAGGGTGTCAGCATCATGATCGTAAGACTGTGGTTTCGATTCCTGGACCAGGCGACACGTTGTGTTCTTGAGCAAAACACTTCATTTCACGTTGCTCCAGTCCACTCAGGTGGCAAAAATGAGTAATCCTGCAACAGATTGGAGTCCTGTCCAGAAAGGAGTAATGCTGTGATGGACTGGCGTCCCGTCCAGCTGGGGAACACATACGCCATTGAAACCCGGAAACCAGCCTCATGAACCTGGCTAGGCTTTAAAAGGGCGCATTTATTAATATTATTAGATGGGCAATTCCTTTGACATGAGAAGCCAATATGTGGTCATTCAACCTTCTAGAAATAGTAGATATCATAATATTTAACTGTTTTGAAATCACCCTGCATGAAACTGCCCCTTGTTCTATATTACAAACTTCCAGATTTAAAGTGATTTAAGTAAAAAAAAAAACCATCCAAATCTCATGGTAATTTACATTTCAGACAATATTATTTTACTAAATTCTTCAGAATTTGCCAAATGAATTGAATCAAAGGCATGTATTTCATGGGTACTGCCTAAAACATTAGATTTCTCTCCTTCTGTAGCATAGCTTTGAATAGAATAAGAAGCTTCGTACTATTACTCAACTACATAACCTACTGTGATTATCATCATCAGTTAACATCCCCTTTTCTATGCTGGCATGAGTTGAAAGGTTTAATATGAACTGGTGAGCTAGAGGACTGTATTGAACTCCAATGTCTGCTTTGGCATGGTTCATAAAACTGAATGCCCTTCTGAATGCATGTATACACACACACACACACACATATCACGTGATCACGTGACTGACCAGGCCATCAGGTGTTGTTATACATCGCTGGTCACAATGCGCTTCGCATTGTTTTAGCCTTCAAATGACACCACCCCACTGGCTAAGCGAGCAGGCCAACATTTAGAAACAGGAAGAAAAAGTGAGAGAAAGTTGTGGTGAAAGAGTACAGCAGGGTTCACCCCGCCCCCCTGCTGGAGCCTCATGGAGCTTTAGGTGTTTTTCGCTCAATAAACACTCACAACACCCAGTCTGGGAATTGAAACCATGATACCATAAACTAATCTTCCCCAGTGGAAGAAGTCAATTTTCATCCGGATAAATATAATATAATATATGGAGAAAGCCTTTGACAGGGTCCCCCGATCCCTTATCTGGTGGTCAATGAGGAAACTTGGGATAGAAGAATGGCTAGTGAGAGCTGTGCGAGCCATGTACAGAGATGCGGCCAGTAAGGTGAGGGTTGGAAATGAGTACAGCAATGAATTCCGGGTAGAGGTAGGGGTCCACCAAGGTTCCGTCCTCAGCCCCCTATTATTTACCATAGTCCTCCAGGCAATCACAGAGGAGTTCAAGACAGGTTGCCCCTGGGAGCTCCTCTATGCTGATGACCTTGCCCTAATTGCGGAGTCACTATCAGAACTAGAGGAGAAGTTTCAGGTGTGGAAGCAAGGTCTAGAATTGAAGGGCCTTAGAGTCAACCTAGCTAAAACCAAAATCCTAATAAGTAGAAAGGTAGATAAAACACAAACCCCTTCAGGTAGATGGCCCTGCTCAGTATGTAGAAAAGGAGTAGGTAGTAACTCTATAAGATGTACCCGGTGCAAGCTATGGACACATAAGAGGTGCAGCAACATCAAAGGCAGGTTAACTAGCAAGTTAGTTTTTGTTTGTGGCAGATGTTCAGGTGCAATAAAGACTGCAAACAAACAGGAAACAACTTCTATCTCATTCCAGGGTGAAAAACTAGAGGTAGTCGATAGCTTCCGCTATCTGGGCGACCAAGTTAGTAGTGGGGGTGGGTGCGCTGAAAGTGTAGCTGCTAGAATAAGAATAGCCTGGGCAAAGTTTAGAGAGCTCTTACCCCTGCTGGCGACAAAGGGACTCTCACTCAGAGTAAAAGGCAGACTGTATGACGCATGCGTACGAACAACCATGCTACATGGCAGTGAAACATGGGCTGTAACTGCTGAGGACATACGTAAGCTCGCAAGGAATGAAGCCAGTATGCTCCGTTGGATGTGTAATGTCAATGTGAATACCCGTCAGAGTGTAAGTATCTTGAGAGAAAAGCTGAACATTAGAAGCATCAGTTGTGGCGTGCAAGAGAGACGATTGCGCTGGTATGGACATGTGGTGAGAATGGAGGAGGATAGCTGCGTGAAAAAGTGCCACACCCTAACAGTTGAGGGAACCCGTGGAAGAGGTAGGCCCAGGAAGACCTGGGCTGAGGTGGTGAGGCAAGACCTTCGTACATTGGGCCTCACCGAGGCGATGACTACGGACCGAGACCTTTGGAAATGGGCTGTGCGTGAGAAGACCCGGCAAGCCAAGTAAGATCGTTGCCAGTGCCCCTGGACTGGTTCTTGTGCGGGTGGCACATGAGATGCACCATTTTGAGCGTGGCCGTTGCCAGTACCGCCTGACTGGCTCCTGTAGGATTTTCGAGCGAGATCGTTGCCAGTGCCCCTGGACTGGCTTGTGCGGGTGGCACATAAAAGACACCATTTCGAGCGTGGCCGTTTTCGTGCGGGTGACACGTAAAAGCACCCACTACACTCTCTGAGTGGTTGGCGTTAGGAAGGGCATCCAGCTGTAGAAACTCTGCCAAATCAGACTGGAGCCTGGTGTTGCCATCCGGTTTCACCAGTCCTCAGTCAAATCGTCCAACCCATGCTAGCATGGAAAGCGGACGTTAAACGATGATGATGATGATGATGAGGACTGGTGAAACCGGATGGCAACACCAGGCTCCAATCTGATTTGGCAGAGTTTCTACAGCTGGATGCCCTTCCTAACGCCAACCACTCAGAGAGTGTAGTGGGTGCTTTTACGTGTCACGAAGGCCAGTCAGGCGGTACTGGCAACGGCCACGATATATATATATATATATATATATATGTATGTATAGATGCAGGCGTAGTTGTATGGTAAGAAGCTTGCTTCCCAATGACATGGTTCAGGGTTCAGTCCTATTGCATGACGCCTTGGGTGAGTGTCTTCTACTATAGCCACAGGCTGACCAAAGCCTTGTGAGTGGATTTCGTAGACGGAAACTGAAAGTAGTCTGTTGCATATAGGTAAATATGTGTGTGTGTGTGTATATATATATTCACATCCTTCCAAGATTACATTTGCTACTACCCCTACACACCATATCCCTGACCTCACCACCTTTCATCTACCTGTTGTTCATTTCCCTCCCTTTTTATATATTATATCTGAAATTAGATGCCTAAAACATCTTTGAAATGTAGTTTACTACTTAATCAGAGTATATTTGGGACTAAACAACTACAACAACATGAATACTTAAGTTAATATCTTATTTTTTTCCTACTAAAAATGGAAAACCAAATCATTTACACCAAACTTCATTTCTGCCTAAATCTAAAATACTTACCTCAGGTATGTGGCAATCTTTTGGGTCTTGTCCTGGAACCCATGCTGGGCCTCTTAATAGAACACTCAAGAGGTTTCCTCCTTGTCGCCATTTCTTCCAAAGGTGCTTCCAATAGCAAAGCTATATGTAAATATAAAGAGATAATTAATTACTAAGAATATGAAAAAAAAAAAAGCAAAACAAAGCAAAATGGAAAAATTAGCTGTGTGGTTAAGAAACTCACTGTGCAAACATATGGTTTTGAGTTCACTTCCGTTGCATGGCACCTGGGCTGATTTGTGCTTTGTGAGGTGAATTTGGTTGATGGGAACTAGTGTAGCAAGCCCATTGTGTATGTGTGTGTGTGTGTGTATGTGTGTGTGTGTGTGTGTGTGTGTGTGTGTTTATTGTTAACTTTTGGAAAGGAGAGTACTCAATATCATAGTAGAGATTAATGATATATTTTATTTTGGTTGAATCATTCTCTTGCTTCTCTAAGTATCACCTCAGAGTAGCAAGAGAGTGATTTGGACCAAAATTATATACATATATATATATATATATATATATATATATATATATAAATATATAGTTTTAGGGAAAAGAACCAAGGTTCATGAACTCATCGATGAAAATCCACTGTCACATATAGAAAAATTAATAATTAAAAGCACAATAAATGAGTATAATATAATAAAAAGTAAATATCATAAGATACAGATAATAAAATGACTACACGTGTTTCATAACTAATTTTCAAATAGAAAGGAAATTTAAATCGATTAAAATCAATTAAAATTATCGAAAATAAATTCTATTCAAAAATATATATATATATATGTGCAGGTGTGATTCTGTTGTAAGAAGTTTGTCTCTCAACAACATGGTTCTGGGTTCAGTCCCACTGTGTGGCACCTTGGGTAAGTGTCTTCTGCTATAGCCTCGGGCTGACCAAATCCTTGTTAGTGGATTTGGTAGATGGAAACTGAAAGAAGCCCATCGTATATATATATGTATATATCCATGTGTGCGTATTTCTGTGTCTGTGTTTGTCCCCCTCCACTGCTTGACAACTGTTAGTGGTGTGTTTACATCCCCCTCACTTAGTGGTTCAGCAAAAGGGACCGATAGAATAAGTACTAGGCTTTAAAAAAATAAGACCTAGGGCTGATTTGTTTGACTAAAACCCTTCAAGGTGGATCCCCACCATGGCTACAGTCAAATGACTGAAACAAGTACAAAATAAAAGATATATATGTGTGTGTTTGCATGTGTGTGTGAGTATGTGTGTGTTTGTGTATATATATGTGTGTGTGTAAGTATGTATGTATGTATGTGTTTCTTTCCTCTTTTACTTGTTTCAGTCATTTGACTGTGGCCATGCTGGAGCACCGCCTTTAGTTGAGCAAATCGACCCCAGGACTTATTCTTTGGAAGCCTAATACTTATTCTATCGGTCTCTTTTGCTGAACCGCTAAGTTACGGGGGACGTAAACACACCAGCATCGGTTGTCAAGCGATGTTGGGGGGACAGACACAGACACATAAACACATATATATACATATACATATATATATATATACGACGGGCTTCTTTCAGTTTCCGTCTACTAAATTCACTCATAAGGCTTTGGTCAGCCCAAGGCTATAGTAGAAGACACTTACCCAAGGTGCCATGCAGTGGGACTGAACCCAGTACTATGTGGCTGGTAAGCAAGCTACTTACCACACAGCCACTCCTGCGCCTATGTGTGTATATATAATATATATATATTATACACACACACACACACACACACACATAGACATAAGCCTTGTCAAGCACCAGTCACTGATGTTACCCTTGACTGAACCAATGAGATTGTTTTCTGGTCAAAACTCAGGTACTCAGTTAAAAACAAATAAGCACTGAGTCCACTGAACCAATGGCTTTATAAGGGAATCAACCAACTGGAACAGTGGAAAACTGACAAAAACAAGTTACCAAGTCCTTTAACAACAATAAAATGAGAAAATCAACCAACCAGAGCACTGGATCTCAACTAAATCAAAATGTTTAACAAATAAATGATGTCACCAGGAAGTCAACTAGCCAGAATGCTGGACTTTGCAAAAACAAAAATATTTGACCAAGACATTCATGACATATTAAGGTGGCCAGCCAAATGGAGAAAAACAATCAGAACTCGATCCTTTACCATAAAACACACACACACACACACACACACAAGCACACATATATATACACACACTCACAAAGCAATTTTAATGTAAAATATTTTGAACTCTTACGACAGAAATTGCCCCCAAATTTTTTTCTTTCCCTCTATTTTTTTCTCTTACTCTTTTTAAAAAGTTCATTGTATCTAATTGTTAATATAACTCAATATTGCTGGACTTTCAGTCATGTGACTGTTATGAACTTAATTGAACATTTGAACTTATTTTAATGTCTATCTCCCTCGAGACTTTAAACTTTCCTAAATTCTTTTCTTATTCATATCTTTATTTTTGTCATTGATAAACAAAACATTATCAAAACCGGTTTGGTATTTGAATAAATCTGTTACAAAATTTTAAAATAATCACATGTTTTAGATTCAGGTGCATTTTGAAACTCTGAAACAATTTCTCATATATCATCATCATCATTCAACGTTCACCTTCTATGCTGGCATGGGTTGGATGGTTTGACAGGAGCCAGCCAGGTAGAAGACTACAGCAGGCTACTGTGTCTGTTTTGACATGGTTTTTATGTCTGGATGCCCTTCCTAACACTAACTACCTTGCAGAATGAACTGAGTGCTTTTACATGGCATATATGTGTGTGTAAAAAGCATCCAGCACACTCTGTCAAGTGTTTGGCCTTAGGAAAGGCATCCATCTACAGAAATCATGCCAAAGCAGACATAGGACCTGGCGGAGTCCTCTGGGTCATCTCTTCTTGTCAAACTGTCCAACATATATACTGTTGAAGGTTTTTTGAACTGTGATATTTGCCTTGAGAAAGCATGACTTATAGGCATATAGTGCTTGAAAAACACAGTTACTGTCTGAATAAATAGGTATACATTGATTGTTGGTTAACTCGTTGAACTAAAGGTTCATCTCAATCATCACATTGTGTAGTGTATTCAGTTAAGACGCTGAACTCTCACTGACTCAGTGAACCTAGAAATAAATAGGTACAATATGGAGCTAGAATGCACCATTGTACCAGGAGCACAGTACAATTAACAATCCATTTATTAGCTTGCAGTACTGAATTGAGATCTTTATTTTTTGACTCAGAAAATGTAACAGGACACTGGTAGCTTCTCAAGGTAAACTTTGAAGACTTCATCTGGATAATTTTTATGCAATGTTATGTACTATGCTGTCTTATGCTGATATAAATAAAATAAATGCGCCCTTTTAAAGCCTAGCCAGGCTCATGGGCCCGGTTTCCCGGTTTCAATGGCATATGTATTCCCCGCTGGACAGGACGCCAGTCCATCGCAGCGTTACTCATTTTTGCCAGCTGAGTGGACTGGAGCAACGTGAAATGAAGTGTTTTGCTCAAGAACACAACACATCGCCTGGTCCAGGAATCGAAACCACAATCTTACAATCATGGTGCTGACACCCTAACCACTAAGCTATGTGCCTCCACTTATGCTGATATAGTTACATATAACAGTTGACTCAGTAGATATCACACAAGGTTATCCACCATCTTCCCAACAACAATAACTTTGGTCACTTTTTTTAATTAAATATCTTTACCACCTGTGGACATGCTTATAAAATCAAAAACAACTTAGTACCCATGATATTCAGGATCTTTTTTCATGCTCAGAAATATCACAGTATACAATAAAACACCTCACATCAGTTGTCAGCTGTCAGAACACTGCATCCTTCAAAAATTTCATGTTTCCTAAAATTCATCAATACTGTTCTTGACATGCATATGCACCCTTTCCTTTCCGTGGTTCTTTTGTTGTTCACTTTTCTGTCCTTTTGTGTTTTATTCTGTGTACTATGCATGTACTTCTAGCTTTCATTACTGTCTTTCATTACTCGACTTATTGCTGCTTTCTGTTCCCCTTCTTTTATCCTTTTCTGACAAGTTGTAGTGCATGTGAGCACTGTATACAACAGGCTCATTATTATTTTTTTTTAAACTTTGAGAGTATGGTATGTTACAAGTTGATAGAAATGACAGATTTTCATATTGCCACAAAGAAACACTTACCTGTACTTTAAAAGGTTCAAAAGTGTTGATGGGTGAAACCAGACCAAAAATCACCTCTTCTTCCTCAGCTTGAAAAGTCCCTGTGCATGAATATCAGTTAAAAACATATGTATATAGACATAAATTCATACTTATATTAATGAGGTCAAGCTTTTTTTATCAGGAAGTATTTTAAACATTTTCATCTATCGATAGGTATGTAAACCCATTTATGCATTCAGTACTTTTAATAAACTGACATAAGTTATTAAAATTGCACATGTTGATAGAGTATCTCTACTTCTATAGTAACTCTTTTACCTATTCTTCTTCATTGCCTGAAAATAATGAGTCGCAAGCAGAAGCGACATTCCTTCATTTAATTCTTGAAAAAGGTGGGTTGCAGGCTGTCTGATATCCACAAAAGGCTATAGTTTGTTTATGGAGATAACATTATTAACAAGAGCAAAGTACATCGATAAATGAAGTTTAAACTCTTTAGCATTTAAATCAGCTGTATCCAGCAACAAATATTTTACCTGTTTTATGTTCAAACCAGCTAGATCCAACTTCTCTCATCTATCCTACAATGTCATTCTAAAATTATACAGTCACACCATCAAAATATTGAAGGTACGAGATTATGCAAGATTAATTCAAAACAATGTGAATAAATAAGCATTACACTTGACAGAATGAAGGCTTAGTGGTTAGGGTATTCAGTTCATGACCGTTGGGTTATGAGTTCTATTCCTGGTGGTGTCTTCTATCCTTGAGCAAGACACTTTATTTCATGTTGTTCCAGTCCACTCAGCAGACAAAAATGAGTAGTACCTGGATTTCAAAATGGTTGATATTTTCTTCAAACTTTGCTTTTATTACATTTATTCAAACACCAAAGAATCCCTCTCAACACATGGCTATGATGCTCTCCCACTACTCCTGCTCATGATCAGAGACACACATATTGTCAGCCACTAAGGGACATGCTTAAGTGGTTAAAGTCAAGCAAATCTGCGATATCGAACAGAATATTTGCTATAATGATATTTCTGCTTCAGCAGCTCGGTACTGAATCAGTCTGAAATGTAATGGAAAATAGGTCAGTTTCAGAACATTGATGTCCAGGTCACAAAAGCAAAGTTTGAAAGGGAATAGTAGCCATTTCCTTCTGTTTCTAGATAGAAGCAAATAACACTTACTGATCAAAGACAAATAATAATAATAATAATAATAAAAAAATAAAATGTTTGTTACATGGTATTATTCACTTGGTTATATTGGCATCTAGTATGTTCATTGATGTTCCTCACTGTAGTTTTCAGTGGAATTTAACCCTTTAGTAGCCAGATTATTCTATCAAATGTAATGCTTATTTACCCACAATATTTTGAATTAAATATGCATTATCTCATAGTTTTGAGATTTTGATGTTGTGGTTATTTATTTCCAGAATGTGAAAGGGTGAACCTGGCTGATTTGAATATAAAAGAGGTAGAATATTTGGGCTAGGATGAGAAACAAATCTTTCTCTGGAAGGGTTAATAGTTTGTAATCAGTCAACAGTGGTCCAGTGTCCTAATGCCAAAGGCACTTGCTTCTAGCAGGCTCAGTGTATCTAGCTGTAAATATGCACCATGGAAAATTACAAGGAGAATGAGCACTGTATAATTTAAAATTGTTTTGTTAGCATTCTATGCTTACTTAAAGGTATTCTGCTGGCTGAAAGAGTGAAAATAATACGTTGTCTTATAGTTAGCTTGAAATAAAGATTGACTGTTATGTAAACCTCCTCGAGAAGGCTGGAAATCAGAGCATTTTCCAATCAATGTTGGATGTAGAGGGTTTGTTGGACACAGTGTGAGACGACTGTTGTTATCGTTAGGCCTAACTCATCGTAAGGTAAATACCACCATGACCAATATCCTAACTACAGTGGAGAAGGCTAGCCACTGGATTTGGTTAAAAAAGAGACGATGAGTGATGGCGAGAGAAATATTGAGCTTTATTTAATAACCAATTGATCTAGCAACCGGGGCCTCATATCAGTGAGTGGGGCTGGTGCACATTGATGGCGTCGAGAGGTAGGCCCCGAAACAGCGTGCATTCTCTCCTGATAACCCCATACATTTGCTGGCTTCTGATATGTGGAGTTCTTGACTGGTAGCACCACTTGCATATGCGAGTTGTTTGCAAGACATGCTTGTAATGAATCTAGGCATTAATTCTGATTCAGAATGCATGTAGAGGCTAATATGTAATAGTGCATTCGATATTAACCTTTTAACATTCAGATTACCCTGCCAGTTGTTATGTTTATTTCCCGACATTGTTTTGAATTAATCATGCATTCTCTTGTACGATCACAATGATGTGATAGTTTACTTTTAGAATGACATTGTAGGCTAGGTGTGAGAGATCAAATGTGGCTAGTTTGAACATAAAACAGGTAAAATATTTGGGCCTAAAATAGCCAGTTTGAAAACTAAAAGGTCAGACACATCTGGCACAAGTGTTCACCCTACAATTGTTGGATTACTTACTCATTTGTAAGAGATTCCACTACCAATTTCCTTTCCAAAATTTTGAGAGTTCAAAGATGATCAATAGAAATATTTAGAAGAAAAAATAAGAAATAAAAATAAATGTAAATAAAAAAATGAAAATATTCTGAGAATTTACCAAATAATTTGTCCCAAATTATAAGGCTTCCACCATAATTTTTGTCAATACAATAAGGATTTCTTCCATGGTGAACTCTATGGTGACTTGGTGTGTTTAGAAAATATTCAAGTGGTCCAAGAGATCGAATATACTGAAATAAGGAATGATATAAATTGATTAATTATTTGCATAACATGAAGAAAATCCCAGAAGCACTACTTTTGGCCTAACCTGCTGGAATGTTCTCCAAAGCAAGATTTAGTATATTTACATACACATAATATATGTTCTTTCTGCTGTTTTTCTCCAGGAAACCTATGAACAAAGGCATTCCAGTAGTGACCAATCCATCTTTTTCCTATGTACAGAGAACCCAAGAACACATTATCCATTGTGTTATTTCCATAGTAGATAGTCAGATTCAAGGGGATTTGGCTGCTACATCCAGTAGTTTGAGCAACAACTTAAAGGCTCCCTTGTTAGCTCGACACAGTATGTAACATGATATTTATAGTGAAAGGTATAAGTAAATCTTCATGGGTTACTATCAAATCATCACATTTTGTATGTGGTAAGTTTTATAAGGTATCTCAACATGGGCATAACTATGTGGTTAAGCAGTTTTCTTTGCAACCATGTGGCTCTGGTGAACCTCACTATGTAGCACTTTGGACAAGTGTCTTTTGCTACGACATCAAGTTGACCAATACCTTGTGAATAGGATTTAATAAATAGAAACAGTGCAGTGGCCCATCACACACACACACACACACACACACACACACACACACACACACACACACACACACACACACACACACACACACACACACACACACACACACACACACACACACACACACACACAAGATATGCCTGGGAAATTATGCATTGTCCACCATATTCTCCAGACCTCACACCTACAGATTACCATTGCTTTAGAAGTTTACAAAATTATTTGAGTTGATACTGTGTGATAGATGTGAGTATCACCATCATACAAGTAGCGTTATTTTTTTAGTCTTCTGTGAAACATATCTGACCAAGGGGGCATCTAATTTTACTTGGAAACAGGTGAGGGTTGGTGACAGGAAGGATACCCAGCTGTAGAAAATCTGAAACAGGAAGAGCATTCAGCTGTAAAATCCCTTCTCATCTAACCCATACTAGCATGGAAAAATGAATGAATGAATGAATGAATGAATACTCTTTTACTCTTTTACTCTTTTACTTGTTTCAGTCATTTGACTGCGGCCATGCTGGAGCACCACCTTTAGTCAAGCATATCGACCCCGGGACTTATTCTTTGTAAGCCTAGTACTTATTCTATCGGTCTCTTTTTGCCGAACCGCTAAGTTACAGGGAAGTAAACACACCAGCATCGGTTGTCAAGCGATGTTGGGGGGAGAAACAGACACACAAACATATACACACGCATACATATACATATATACGACGGGCGTCTTTCAGTTTCCGTCTACCAAATCCACTCACAAGGCTTTGGTCGGCCCGAGGCTATAGTAGAAGACACTTGCCCAAGATGCCACGCAGTGGGACTGAACCCGGAACCGTGTGGTTGGTAAGCAAGCTACTTACCACACAGCCACTCCTGCGCCTGTAGTAAAAATACTGTGTAGTAAAATACAAATTTCTGACAATAATTGAATATTTATCAATGAAAAGGTTAAGAAGCCGGTAGGATGTTTCTTGCTTCAAAGAGGAAAGTTTTATAATTGTAATGAATGACTTACTTCTGTGTGAATCCAAAACTGGTAAAGCAGATTTAATTGCTCATGTACCATATATATAGATACTGGGATAAATAATGCCATCGGAGTATAGAACGCCTGTATGAGAAAAAGAGTAAAACATAGATAATAATATTTAAGAAAAAACTAATACTTATGTGTTACATTGTCATAACATTTAAGACTCAACTCAGGTCTATGGTAGAAATCACTTGCTCAAGGTGAGGCTTAGTGGGACCAAAACTACAACACCTTGATTATAAGGCAAATTACCTAATCACTAAGCTATGCAACAGCACTCAGAGTTGTTGGCAAATAGATTCTTCAGTCCTCCTTTCAAGTTTGCTCTTTAGGAGAAGACAAATAAAACGATGTTGGAATTGAACTAATAAATAAATGCAGGGATTATAGAAAAAAATATTAATGGAATGAAGGCTTTTGTTTTTGTCTCAAAGTAAAAACTTCTGGAAGCAATTAACATTTGAAATGCTATGTTTGCAGAAAAATGTGTAGGGTTGAGGAAGGAAAGGTGCTTATGGGGTAGGGAACATAACTGACTATAATCACATTGAAGATAACAATGATGATGGTGGTAATGGTGGTGAAGGTAGTGATGGTGGTGATGTTAGTGATAGTGATGATTGTACATATAGAAGTGGAGGTTGCAGTGGGGGTGATTATAATATTGGTGGTGGTGGTGGTGGTGGTGATGGTGGTAGTACTGGTGGGTATACTGGCGGCGAGCTGGCAGAAACGTTAGCACACCTGGCGAAATGCTTAGCTGTATTTCGTCTGCCGCTACGTTCTGAGTTCAAATTCCGTCCAGGTCGACTTTGCCTTTCATCCTTTCGGGGTCGATTAAATAAGTACCAGTTATGCACTGGGGGTCGATATAATCGACTTAATCCGTGTTTGTCTGTCCTTGTTTGTCCCTTCTGTGTGTAGCCCCTTGTGGGTAGTAAAGAAATAATACTGGTGGTGCTGTTGTTGTTGTTGTTGATGCTGCTGCTGCTGATGATGATAAAGGTAGTGGCGGCAGTGGTGGTGATGGTGGATGGTGGTGGATGGTGGCAGTAGTAGTGATGATGATGATGATGATGATGATGATGACAAAGCTGGTGAGTGGTAATGATAGGGGAGGCAGTGGTGGTGGTGATGAGATGATGAGATGATGACGATGATGATGATAATGATGATGATGATGACTATAATGCTGAAGATTAAAACACTGAATTTAGTTGTACATCAGCCCTGTACCTACCCAACCACTGTAGACCTGAAAGACCGATTGTCTTGTTGCTGTTGAGAAGTTATAGTCTTCAGAACTGTGATGTACTTGGTGAGCAGACCATAGGATACTAGTCTCTGGAAAAATAAAAGACAAACAAGGGGGTTAGGAAATAACGAAAGAATGATCACAACAAATTAGGGTCACCATATAGTATTAAAATTGAGCTGTCAAAGTCATGTCTGTATGGAAAAGTGGACATAAATATGATGATGATGATGATGATGATGATGATGATGATGATGATGATGATGACGACAGTGGTGGTGGTGGTGGTAGTGAGGTTGATGATAATGATCATGATAATGACAACGAAGACGATGATGCTGATGATGCTGATGTGGTGGTGGTAGTTGGGGTGGTTATGGTGGTTGTGGTAGTAGAGGTGATGGTGCAACAGCTGGTGTTTGTGGTAGTGGTGGTGGTGGTAGTGGTAGCAGTGCTTGTGGTGGTGGTAGGTATGCTTGTAGTCATGATGATGATAATGATGGTGATGATGATAATGACAATGGTGATTTTGATGAAGATGATGATGATAATGGTGGTGGTGGTGGTGGTGGTGGTGGTGGTGGTGGTGGTTTTGGTGGTGGTGGTGGTGATGATGATGATGGCTTCTGGTTGTGATGGTGGTTGATGGAGCTTGTGTGGATCAGATAGAATTCATTGCGAAAGATTTTCTCTGATTAAATGCCCTTTGTTTTCCCAATTCTCACCAATTTCCAAGCAACGTGATGCTTTCTCCTGGCTAAGTATTTTTTTTTACAGAGGATTGGAAAACAAAGGACATTACTTCAATGATGATGATTTTCATTTATAACAATCATATGAAGTCAAGACAAGGAGACACACCCACCATCTTTCCAACAACAACTTAGACACCTTTTCAAGCTCCATATTCTTTTACTCTTTTACTTGTATCAGTCATTTGACTGTGGCCATGCTGGAGCACCACCTTTAATCGAATCAAATCGACCCCCAAGGACTTGTTCTTTGTAAGCCTAGTACTTATTCTATCGCACTCTTTTGCCGAACCGCTAAGTTACGGGGACGTAAACACACCACCATCGGTTGTCAAGCGATGTTGGGGGACAAACACAGATACACAACATATACACACACATACATATATATATATATATATATATATATATATATATATATATATATATATATATATATACACAAACATATATACGACGGGCTTCTTTCAGTTTCAGTCTACCAAATCCACTCACAAGGCTTTGGTTGGCCCGAGTGGATTTGGTAGATGGAAACTGAAAGAAGCCCGTCGTATATATGTATATGTATATGTATATATGTGTGTGTGTGTTTGTGTGTCTGTGTTTGTCCCCACAACGTCGCTTGACAACTGATGCTGGTGTGTTTACGTCCTTGTAACATAGCAGTTCGGCAAAAGAGACCGATAGAATAAGTATTAGGCTTACAAAGAATAAGTCCTGGGGTCGATTTGCTCGACTAAAGGCAGTGTTCCAGCATGGCTGCAGTCAAATGACTGAAACAAGTAAAAGAGTAAAAAGAGTATGCATACATCACGCACGCACACACGCGCACACACACACTCCCCCCCCCCCCCCCACTTATATAAAGTATCTGATAGACAAATCAGTAACGGTGTAGTTTCATATTTGTTAAATCTGTTAAAAATAGCAACAAAATCTCCCTCTTTAAAAGAGCAGGACACGTTTGATAATATGGGCCTGTGTTCACAGTCTGGAAAAACATTCATGAAATAATCACTTTAAAAAAGCAGAGTGCTGAGTCAGGCATGTTGGTATCAAAAGCAATAAAAATCTGAAAGCATCATACTTTACCATGTGCTAGACGATGGAACCAGTAGTAGGAAAAGTCAATGGCTAAAAGAGTAATTATCCAAGTATATGGTGAGTTCCATTCCAGTTTTACAATGTGGTAATTATTGTATACCCACTGGTAAATATTCAGAAATATAGACCTCAAAAAGATCCTGTAATTAATAATAATAATAATAAAAAACTTGAACATTATTATGAAACTATAATATCAAGTAAATGAATTAAAATCTTATCGTCTTTTTCCCTATTTGAAATCAATTTGCCAATTATACTTCAGTATGGTTAAAGGATTGTCATGTCATATACATAATTGTCCATTCCATTTGACTGTTAATTTTTAAATATGTTTTTCTATTTGTTATAAGTTTGTTTCCCAGCTATATGGTTCAGGGTTTAGGTTCAATCCCACTGTGTGGCACCTTGGGCGAGTGCCTTCTGCTATGGCTTTGGGCTGATTATGAGTGGATTTGGAAGATATAAGCTGAATGAAGTCTTTTGTATATATATATGTCATCATCATCATCATTTAACATCCGTTGTCCATGCTGGCATGGGTTAGATGGTTTGACCAGGGCTGGCATGCTGGAAGGCTGCATCAGGCTCCAGACTGATCTGGCATAGTTTTCTGCAGCTGGATACCCTTCCTAACACCAACCGCTCTGAGAGTGTAATGGGTGCTTTTACATGCCACCAGTATGGGTGCCATTTGTGTGACACCAGTATCTGTCACAGCTGTGATTTTGCTCAGCTTGATGGGTCTTCTTCTCAAGCGTAACATAATACCAAAGATCTTGGTCATTGCCTCCATGGGGCCCAATGCTTGAAAGGAACTCAGTCACTTTGCTTCCGTCAGGCCCAACACTCGAAAGGTGTTCTTTATGTGTCATGGGTACGGGCGCCAGTTATGTGACACCAGCATCAACCATGACTACAATTTCACTTGATTTGATGGGTCTTCTCAAGCACTGCATATCGCCAAAAGTCTCAGTCACTAGTCATTGCCTCTGTGAGGCTCAAAGTTTGAAGATCATGCTTCACCACTTCATCCCATGTCTTCCTGGGTCTACCTCTACCACAGGTTCCCTCCACAGTTAGAGAGCAACACTTCTTTACACAGCTGTCCTCGTCCATATGCATCACATGACCATACTAGCACAGTTGTCTTTCTTGCGCACCACATCTGATGCCTGTTATGCCTAACTTTTCTCTTAAGACGCTTACATTCTGTCAAACATGCACACTGATCTTTTGTAGTAAAGATCAGTGTGCATGTTGAACATGCACAAGAGATCTTTTGTAGTTAAGATTGTTTGCCAACACAACATGGCAGTCTCGGTCTAGGACGAATGTTGCTGCAATTTAGCCCCAGGAGACATCGTCTCCAGCTGGCTATATGACATGATCTGTGTCCTTACATTTTTGAACAAGGGAATCTAGCACCCCCACTCAGCTCAAAACAATATCTGTGTATCGCGATTTCCGGGTTATTTCCTGTCATCAGCACAGAATAATGGGGCTAAATTACAGAAACATTCGTCCTAGACCGGGACTACCATGTTATGTTGGCAAACAGTCTTTACTACAAAGTACTGCTGCTGAATATCTCACATCTGAGATTTAAAAATAGTAATTTTCTAAGGGATCTTTTATTCTATGCATCTTTGAAGGTGCAAATCCAGGGGACAATTTGTCGATAAAATAAATGACAATGACTTCACCACTTTTAGCTTACTGATTTTCAGAAAAGTACAGACATAAGCAAATACACACACACACACACACACACACACAAATATGTATGCATACATAAATAATACATACATTCATACATATATACACCCATACACAAACATATATGGTGGACTTCTTTCAGTTTACCTTTACCAAATCCACTCACAAAGATTTGGTTGGCACTAAGGCTCTAGAAGAAGATATGAAATCACTGATCATCACCATAAGATAGTTGCTCAATCTTCTAGAAATACCAGCTAAATCTCTCACAAATCACACCCTACCATCTTAAAAGTAGGTGGATATATTGGACAATGTAGCCTTAGATATATAAAAAAACAGATCAGTCATGGCTAGAGTGTCTTTGATAATAGGTCTGCTCAGTCAGGGATAACTTGAGATTAAACAATAACAACAGAAGCATTGATGATATCTTTGGGTGTGACAATGGACTATTTTCTCTTTGATGCATATATAGGTTATAATATATATATAAAAAAAGGACCCTCTTTGGTCATAAATGACCATGGGATTGGACCAAGAAAGTTATCCTCTGAGGCACAAGTCCGGGTAAGGTTGTTTATAGAAGACTAGCAGTTTCCTATGTATATCAACCTTCCCTCTCCACAACACCAATGTTATCCATGGGAAAGGCAAAGGCTGATACAGCTTGGTACCAGTGATGTCACAACTCATGCCTGAGAATTGAACTCACTACCTCATGATTGTAAGCCCAATGCTTTAACCACAAAGCCATGTGCCTTTACTATTATAATATATAACCTATGTAAATTCCATTGAGGTTGACTTTGCCTTTCATCCTTTTGGGGTCGATAAATTAAGTACCAGTTGCATACTGGGGACGATCTAATCGACTGGCTCTCTCCCCCCAAATTTCGGGCCTTGTGCCTAGAGTAGAAAAGAATATGTAACCTATATATTTATATTATAAATGTGTACAAAGACCCAGAACATTATTAACCCTCTAGTATTTAAACTAGTATATCCAGCCAGAGTATTCTGCTTGTTTTATGTTCAAAGTGGCCTTATTTGGCCTCTTACACCGACCCTTCAATATCATTCTAAAAATTAACAGTTACCTCATCAGCATCTCAAAGCTACAAAAGATAATGTATGATAAACCCTTCAGCATTCAAATTACTCTGCTAAATGTAATGCTTAATTATTCATATTGTTTTGAATTATGTACTGTCTCATAGTTTTGAAATTTTAATGATGTTATTGTCTATTTTTAGAATGACATTGTAGGGTAGGGATGAGAGGTTCGATCAGGCCAATTTGAACATAAAACATGAGGAATATTTGGGCTGGTTTGGATATGGCAGGTTTAAATGCTAAAGGGTTAATTCAAAGCAATCATCATCGTCATCGTCGTCGTCATCGTCGTCGTCGTCGTCGTCGTCGTCGTCGTCGTCATCGTCATCATCATCATCATCATCATCATCATCATCATCATCATCATCATCATCATCATCATCATCGTTTAACGTCCGCCTTCCATGCTAGCATGGGTTGGACAGTTTGACAGGAGCTGGCCAGGCAGAAGACTGCACGTGACTTCTGTGTCTGTTTTGGCATGGTTTTTACTGCTGGATGCTGTTCCTAACACTAACCACTGTGAATAAAAAAAAGCATTAATTTTGACAGAATATTGTGAATGCTAAAAGGTTAAAGACCAATATCTAACTTCAGGTTTATTAGTTGAATACTAGCACTATGGATTCCTGTAATTCAGAAAGGATTACCATTTTAGCAAAACACTTAATGAGGGGCAACAAATTTCTGCAATTTGTGAAAAATTATTATGGAAACTCTTAACTAATGATATCTAGGCTAAAATTAATGAATTACAAGACTGGAAAGAAAGGGAAGAAAAACATATCAATTAACAGATTACTCACTGAAAAGAGTGGATAGCAAAATCATTTATGAGCTTAAATAAAATAAGTTGCAGTATTGAGTAGTATGGAGTTACTTCCCTTTAAGTTCTGAGTTCAAATTCTGACAGGCAAAACCTACTTTTCAGTTTTCTCGTGTTAATAAAGTAAACAGTAGCCAAGTATTGGGATTGATTGAATCAACTATACTCTCCTTGTTCCCCATATCTGTGTTTCTTGCACATATTATTATAATGAACTTATTGTATACAGTGCTCAGGTACATTACAACCTATCGGAAAAGGGTAAAAGAGGGGACAGAGAATGGCAATAAATCAAGTAAAGAAAGACAGTAATGATAGCTAAAAGCACATACATAATCCTTTCTACTCTAGGCACAAGGCCCGAAATTTTGGGGGAGGGGACCAGTCGATTAGATCGACCCTAGTACGCAACTTGTACTTAATTTATCGACCCCAAAAGGACGAAAGGCAAAGTCTACCTCGGCGGAATGTGAACTCAGAACATAAAGACAGTTGAAATAACTGCTAAGTATTTTGCTCGGTGTGCTAACATTTCATATTCCTTTATTGCCCACAAGGGGCTAAACATAGAGGGGACAACAAGGACAGACAAAAGGGGTTAAGTCGATAACATTGACCCCAGTGCATAACTGGTACTTAATTTATCGACCCCAAAAGGATGAAAGGCAAAGTCGACCTCGGTGGAATTTGAACTCAGAACGTAACGGCAGATGAAATACTGCTAAGCATTTTGCCTGGAATGCTAACGTTTCTGCCAGATCGCTGCCTTAAAGGCACATCCATAATACACAGCATAAGACAGGAAAGTGAACAGGAAGCAAGCAATTTTTGAAGGAAGCATTTTGGCAGAAATCAAGGTTCTATGAGTGAAAACTTACAATGGAATTCTTGATAATATTCCAGCACTGATTGAAGTGAGACCATCAGAAATTCGTACTTTCCCATGACCAAAGAGCAAGCTAATAAATGCTTCCACCAGGACAAAGGTTATGAAAACTGGTGATGCCTGTTGAAATAATTTATAGACGAAAATTATTATAAACAATTAAAGAAATCATAAAGAGAAATTCAAAACCTGAATATATATCACCATCATCATCAATGTCTGCTCTCCATGCTGGCATGGATTAGACGGTTTGATTGGACGAGCCGGAGAGCAGCACCAGGTTCCAGTCTGATTTGGCATAGTTTCTACAGCTGGATGCCCTTCCTAACACCAACTACTCCAGGAGTGTAATGGGTGCTTTTACACACACAGACACAGACACATACACACACACACCTGCTGAGTATCCTGTCATTGCTGGGTAATTTTCACAGCAAAATACCTTGACAGACTTTTGGAATAGCACACCCTCATAAGTTGTTTTTTTCCCATTTTGAAGGGGATTTTTCAGATTTTTTACCACTATACTTTTGAAATGATAGGGGAAGCTTTTTATGAAAAAAGTTTTGAAAATTTATGACCCCTCCCCCTCCCCACTACCCTTCTGGACTTAGTTTGTCAAATTTTTGTTTGCACTACACACTTAAAAAACAAGTGAAGTCATCTGTTCTGAAAAAAAAAAAAAATGAAAATTTATGTATTTTTCAACCTTCCTCACTCAGTACCAATTTTGGACAACTTTGAAATTAAAAAAAAAAATTTTGGATATTGGCAATCATCATTGCAACAATCCCCTTTTTATTTTCTTTCCAACAGAAAATGAAATGTAATTTAAAAACAATAGTGAAATCCTTTTTAATATTTTCATTAACTCCACGTCTGCCATAAGTCCTAAAACTTTTGATTGAAAAATTATTTTTTAATCATAGTTCTAGAGTATGGACAGTCCAAATATGAAATTTGTTTCTGTTTATATTTTCAAAATAATTTTTAGACAAACATAGGAGTGGCTGTGTGGTAAGTAGCTTGCTTACCAACCACATGGTTTCGGGTTCAGTCCCACTGTGTGGCACCTTGGGCAAGTGTCTTCTACTATAGCCTCGGGCCAAGCAAAGCCTTGTGAGTGGATTTAGTAGACGGAAACTGAAAGAAGCCCATCGTATATATGTATATATATATGTATGTGTGTGTGTATATGTTTGTGTGTCTGTGTTTGTCCCCCCAACATCACTTGACAACTGATGCTGGTGTGTTTACATTCCTGTAATCTAGCGGTTCAGCAAAAGAGACCGATAGAATAAGTACTAGGCTTACAGAGAATAAGTCCTGGGGTTGATTTGCTCGACTAAAGGCGGTGCTCCAGCATGGCCACAGTCAAATGACTGATACAAGTAAAAGAGTAAAAGAGTAAACATGTGAGCGATTTAATGGAGATATAGCTGGTGTTTCTAGCATATCCCACGACCACCTGGTGCCTTCCTAGTTTCTTTGTAACTCGGACATGTATTGATGTTTTTCAATATTTTTCTCTCCACAAACACATTTATTTAGAAAAAAACGTGTGTTAAGCTAAGGAAAAATATTTTCCAGATATTTAGCTGTTTTTATCTCGCATTCAGAGTTTTCTGGTGAGAGCTTGATATTTTTTTATCTACTGTTTCAGGAGAAATCTTCACATGCACAAACATGTAGTGGTTTCAGGCCTGTAATAGTAATCAGTCCAAGCTATACTTTTCCAGTCTGTCATGTCCAAAGATGATTGTTAATTTACCTTTTCATACTTAAGGAAGGTTCTTCAACATGAAACCATTCAGTAACATGAACTGGCTGTTATGAAACCAAACTTATGATATTGTATGAATAATATCATATATACAATATGATATTGTATTAATAATAGTAGTGGGTAGCGATTTTCTTCACTACTTCAGGGAGTGACGATCCTGCCTGACATAAGTCCCGGGCTTAGCTGACTACAGCTGACTGTACCAGGTATGGGCCCCTATCCGGAGTGGAGCCCCGTAGGCGGTTTAGTGTTTGACTCGATACTCTTCTGGCAGCTCCTGCAACCAAGCTGGTGCCAAACGTAATGCCCTGCACTCCTTTGGACTATGTCAGCAAGGTCAAGAGAGGAATCCTGTGGCCATGCTGGGGTACTGCCTTGAAGAACTTTTAGTTGAATGAATTGACTCCTGTGCTTATTGTTTTGTTAAGTCTGATACTTATTCTGTTGGTCTCTTTTTGCTGAACCGCTAAGTTACAGGAATGTAAACAAACCAACACTGGTTGTCAAGTGATGGTAGGAGACAAACACAGGCACAAAGACACACCTACCCACAGGTTTCTTTCAGTTTCTGCCTACCAAATCCACTCACAAGGCTTCGGACAGCTTGAGGCTATAGTAGAAGACACTTGCCCAAGATACCACATAGTGGGACTGAACCCAGAACCATGTTGTTTGGAAGCGAGATTCTTATCATACACCTATGCCTGCACTGATATTATTGAAAAGAGAATGAGATTCAAGATACTGGGGAAGGCTGCTGCCGATGGCTGTGTCCATCACCTTTGAGATAATGGATAAATCTGTGTTAGTGTGAGTTGATAGAGTTGGAAGAGTTATCTTTCTTGGGAATAGAAAACACTATAGCAATGTTTCTGAATACTGGAATATATCTCAAAAGACAGAGAGATAGAGAGGAGAGAGAGAGGGGGAGAAATAGGAGAGAGAGGGAGAAAGGAGAGAGAAGAATTTGGTGAGGATATGTGATGTTCTAGCTGCCTTTTTAACTCTATCTCTCAACACTATTTTCAATATTTTTAACTGTTTTCAAAAGTTAAAATCTTTTAAACTATATTTTCAATATGGACACTGACAAAAAAATTATCAAACAGGCTAAATGGATACTACACTAAGAGGATACGAATGACCCTAAATGTGAAATGACAGCAACATATGACAAATAAATGCCTTTATGGAGACCTGTCAAAAGTTAGTGAGAAGATCAGGCAAAGGTAGCTGCGTGCATCGCCCAGTACTGGAGGCATCCAAATCAGTCTTGTGGAACCCACTTCATGGTGATATAAGAAGAGTAAAATGGCACACTTACATCAACAACTTGATGGCAGACATTGACCTGGGATGTATCCAGGACCTTGAGGTAGTGATAATGGACGGAAAAGTGTAGTGGGTGAAATTTGTTGCTGTTGCCTGGGTTTGAACCCGGTAATAATAATAATTCGATACTGAGTACTCCCTTTTCTTCCTCTTGTTTACACTTACATAAACATACCCACAATAATTGTTGTTGTTGCTTTCTTTTTGTGTGTGTGTATGTATTTATATATCTATGTAAGTATCATCATCATCATTTAACGTCCGTTTTCCATGCTGGCATGGGTTGAACGGTTTAACTGAAAATGTAACTCTGGCATCAGCCATGACTATGATCTCACTTGGCTTAACAGGTCTTCTGAAGCACAGTATATCACCAAAGTTTCTAGTCATCTGTCACTGTCTCCACGAGGCCCAAGAGTCAAATGGTGCTTTTTACATGCCACTGGCATGGGTGCCAGTTATGTGACACTGGATTCGCCGGGCCATGACTACAATTTCACTTGGCTTAATGGACCTTCTCAAGCATGGCATATCGCCCAACATTTGAAGGGTGCTTTTTATGAGCCAATTATGCAACACTGGCATTGGCCATGATTACAATCTCACTTGGCTTGATGGGTTTTCTCAAGCATGGCATATAGTCAATGGTCTCAATTACTAGTGATTACCTTTGTGTGGCTCAGTATTCAAAGATCATGGTTCATCACCTTGTCCCATGTTTTCCTTGGTCTACCTCTTCCACAGGTTCCCTCCACCATTAGAGTTCAGCACTTCTTCACACAGCTGTCCTCGTCTATACACATCTCATGACCATACTAGCACAGTTGTCTCTCTTGTACACCACATCTGATGCCTCTTATGCCCAACTTTTCTCTCAAGATGCTTATACTCTGTCACACATGCACACTGACATTATACATCCAGTGAAGCCTATTAGCTTTATTTCTTACAAGCCTATGTACATCACTGCCGTGTAGCATAGCTGTTCATACACAGTTATCATACAATCTGCCTTTCACTCTGAGAGAGAGAGAGAGACCCTTTGTTACCAACTGAGGTAGGAGCTCTCTGAACTTTGCCCAGCCTATTCTTATTCTAGCAGTTACGCTCTTGGAGCATCCACCTCTGCTACTAACTTGGTCACCTAGGTAATGGAAGCTATCAACTACTTTTAGTTTTCCCTGCTGGCATTTGACTGAGTCTATTTTCTGTACATTTTTAGAGTTAATTGTAACTGTGCACCTTCCACATACAAAATCTATTTTCTTTGTTAACCTTCTTCTGATATTGCTGCACCTTGTATGTGTCCATAGCTTACACCAGGTACATGTTATGGAGTTTCTACTTACACCTTTACTACAGATTGAGCAGGGCCATCTACCTGAAGGGGTTTGTGATTTGTCTGCTCTCCAACTTACTAAGATTTTGATTTTTGCTAGATTAACTCTAAGGCCCTTTGATTCTAGACTTTGCCTCCCCACTTGAAATTTCTTCTCTAGTCCTGGTAGTGATTTGGTTATAAGTACAAGGTCATCAGCGTAGAGGAGCCCCTAGGGGCAACCAGTCTTAAATTCCTCTGTTATTGCCTGGAGGACTATGATGAACAAGAAGGATCTGAGGGCCAATCCTTGGTGAATCCCTACTTGTACCCAAATTCCTTGCTATACTCATTGCTAACCTTAACCTTAATGACAACATTCCTGTACATAGCTTGTACAGCTCTCACCAACCACTCATTTATCCTTAGCTTCTGCATTGATCATCAGATAAGGGAGCAAGGGACTCTGTCAAAAGCTTTCTCTATGTTGACAAAAGCCAGGTACAGGAGTTTATTTTTAGCCAGATATTTCTCCTGCAGTTGCCTAACCAGGAATATAGCATCAGACATGCTGCTGTCTAGCACAAATCTGAACTGCATCTCATCTACACCAACTCTCTTCCTAATTAATTGAGCTATGACTCTTTCTGTGACTTTCATCACCTGGTCCAGCAATTTGATGCCTCTGTAATTATTCCTAAAGTGTCACCTTTGCTTTGTAGCTGTTGACTTATAATGCAGCTGCACCAATTGTTGGGTATGACTCCTTTGTGGACAACCTGATAAACTATATGGGTAACTAGGTTATATCCTACTCTGCCAGATATTTTGAGCATCTCAGTGGTGGTTCCTGATGGGCTGGGGGCTTTCCTTGTCTTCATATTCTTAAGTAAGCACACACACACACACACACACATGCACATACATATATACATACATACATACATACATGCATGGCTGTGTAGTAAGAAGTTTGTTTCCTAATCACATGGTCTTGGGTTCAGTCCCACTGTATGGCACCTTGGGCAAGTATCTTCCACTATAGCCTCTGGCTGACCAAAGACTTTGAGTGGATTTGGTAGATAGAACTGGAAGGAAGCTGTCACACACACACACACATTTGCATGTATTTGTGTGAGTGTGTGTGACTCCTTGTCTCAACATCATGTGATAGATGTAAATGAATGTCACTATGATGCATAAACGTTTCCAATCGTTTGTGAAGAACTTATCTGGCCACAGAAAAATCTAGCCTAATAAATTCCAAGTGACCCATGCAAGCATGGACAAGTGGGCATTAAAACAAGAATGTCAACGACGGTAGCAACGACGACGACGACGACGATGATAATATGTATGCATGTTGCTGTTATTTTCATTTTCAAAAGAATTAGAGAGAAAAAAAAAAGAACAAAAAAAAGTTTTTAAAATGTGGTTGTTCTTAGTTTTTGACACCAATTCTAAACAAGAGCAGAGAATTACATTTATGTATTTGTACCTTTTATAATTATCAAACACTTAACAGATTTATGGATTAACATAAAATGGTAAATCTGATAGTCATTTAAAAACGTTTTAAGATATTATTTGGACGAGACTATTTAAATAACTAGGTTTCTTTATGAGATTAATAACAATTTATTGGTTTTGAACTTATATTTTTGGCAATTCTTGTTCAATAAAAAATTCCTAATTAAATCTAATGTAATTTGCAGCATTTTAATTTAGGTTTAATCTGACGAATCTTAAATCCACCGGAAGTAACTCAGATTTGTGAGCAATAATCAAGAAATATACGTTAACAGAAAGAGGGTGTTGCTTTCAACTTATCAGTACAAAATTCATAAAGTATCAACTTACACTCCGTGTGTTTGTTTGCGTGTGTGGGTATGTGGGTGTGCGTTCTTACGTGCGTGCATGTGTGTGTGTATGTGTTAATGTAGGAATTCTTTATCTCTTATTTTTTTTTTTACTTGCTTCAGTCAGACTGCGGCTATACTGGAGCACCCTATTAACCTAAGTACTTGTTATTTCTTTCTCTCTTTCTTTCTTTTTTGCTTGAAGTCTGGTACTTATTGTGTATCGGTTTCTGTTGCTAGACCACTAAATTACTGGAGCGCAAACAAACCAACACCGATTTTCAAGCAAGCGATGTGCATGTAAGAAACGCACACACACACACACATACACACACACAACACACACACATACACACACACACACACAACACACACACCACACACACACACACACACACCTGACGAGTTGGCTTCTTTTGATGAGCCTAAGAAACTTTAGATATGGTCCCCGAATCAAATTATATGTATGTATGTATGTATGTATGTATGCATGCATGTAAGTATGTATGTATGTATGTATGTATGTATGTATGTATGTGATGAACTTCCGCACAGTTTCTGTCTCCATCATTCACTCACACGGCCTTGGGCTATAATAGAAAACACTTGCTCGAAGTAACATACGGTGGGAATGAATCTGAAAACATTTCCCTCACCCCCCCTTTTTTTGTCTTAAAAAGACATTTTTGAATCGTCTTTGAAATTTTTTTGTTTTTGTTTTTGTAACCTGAACTTTGGATTTACTGAACAAAGAGCCATGTTGAAAATAATTTCCCCTTTTTCGTGGGTATAAAACAGTGGGAACGTAAACGTGTTTTTGATGTGGCTATTGTTTATGTTGGTCACAGCGTTTAAGTAGTGGAATAATACATGAGAGATAGAGAACAAGAAGGAACAAGTGAACGAGAGAGAGAGAGAGAAAGAGAGAGAGAATTAGTTACCTCTTTTTCATATTCCGGGACATCTTCAGGATACTGAAAAGAAGTTTCGTTGGGAGTCACCAAATAAAACATACGCCTCAATTTACTCCCAGTTGGACTGAACCAAACCGACTGCAAACTCTCCATGTTTACTTCTTGTTCTGTCTTCTTACTTTGTTTACAATTTCTTTTGTGTCTTGGTGCGATCGGATGGTTAGAAAATAAAAGAAATAATAATAATAATTATATTTATAATAGTATTGTGTCTACAAATATTATTACTTATTATTGTCTAAGTACTACTATAATAAGAATTTTTGTTTTGTGCGATGCCTATCTTTTGCCTGGAACGGTTAGCTGAGACAATCTCCGCCCAGACCTACATTAGAATGAGCAAATGTAAATAAATTGTCGACTGCTAATTTTTTTACCCCCACTTCTAAATGTCCTTCCTTACATTACGTCATGACGTTGTGTCATAGTTTAAAAGATAATAACTCAGATTTCCTCTTGGTTTTACAATACACGTATTCATTTATTAATTTAGCTGATGATTAGAAATCTATAAACTCGTTCATGCACACGCATTTGTGTGATACTTTGTAAAGTTAGGTACAATATCCATTCAAACATTTTGGTGGGGAAAGCTGAAACTGTCGATTGATTAGCTATGTACTTGCATAGGTATTTGATTGGTGTTTATCTTATCGATCGTTGTAAGAACAAACAGTGATTCGAACTCAAAAGTACAGAATCGTAACTAAATATCGCAACATTTTGTCCAACGCTCTACCAATTCTGAAGCCCACAGCTCTCACACTTGTACACGTGATGGTTCCTGATTTAGGTACAAGGCCAACAATTTTAAGGAGAGGAGTTCAATCGGTTCTATCCACTCCAGTACTTGACTGATACTTTATTTTATCGTTTCTGAAAGGTTGAAAGATAAAGTTGAGCGCGGCTACACTTGAAATCAGAAAGGAAAGAACCGAACGAAACACTGCAAGCATTTTGTCCACCGTTCTATCAATCTACTACTCTCACACACGTACACCAAATAAAATTCACATAAAACATGATAAATTCGCGTGTCACAAGTTGACGATAGGCCTAATGTTTTGGGAGTGGACAAAACTGAAACTAGAGCGACACATACCAATGATACCACAGTGAACATACCAATACATATATAGGAAAGTTGGTTATACATCATTAGATGTATACCTGACTTTCCTATATAATATTAAGAATATAACGGAACGCTGAACTCCAGACTATCAACTTAAACAACATTTATTCAGGTGGTAAATATATACATCTTTAGCTCTTGTTTGTTGTTACAGCTTCTGTGTGTGTGAGCATTGTTGTTGGGACGTTGGTATGTAGATGTAAGCGAGCTGTCGAGCGTAAGTTCGAAAGATGGAGAGAGACAGCTAAACATGTCCATGCTCAATCACTGGCCAGCAAGAAAGAGACAGAATAGAAGCGGGAACGCTTGGTTGTTGAATTCCACGCATGCGTGAGACTACGCATGCGCACGGCGTTACTACAGGGCTCCCTTGCCAGTGCGGAAACGCACGATAATATGAAATCTGTTGGAACGCCTGAGGCAGGATGGCCACTGAAAACCACCCACAAGATGTAGCACAATCACACAAAGAGAAATGAAAGAAATGAATGTGCACTCGTGAGAACATGCATGCAATGTACAAATGAAAGAAAATGTGTGAGTGCACAAGTGTGTGTGAGAAAAAACACAGAACATATTAAATGTGTCTGTAGAGACAAAAAATCCAGTTCGTATAAGAATTCCACAAGGAGATAGAATGTCTGTACTCAGGAAGTCGTGGTCGGTGAGCAGAGCTATAGTTGAGCGTCGGAATGCTAGTTGTGACCGGTTACTTGGTACGGAATATTCTATAAAAGTTACACAAGGAAATTTGGTCTGTTGATCGTGAGTGGAAACATCCACTCTAACAGAGTCGATAAAACCGAGTGTGTTGATCTGGTGTGTCCCTGGTGGTGGGGTTGTTGGCGCACGACACTGTGGTAGACAGTACATTGATGGTGAAGACGTCGGCGCAGGAACTGTAATATAGCTGTGTTCTGTATGTGTGGTGGTAATAATGTTGACAGTGGTAATGATGTCCTGTTGAAACTTGGCGACGTCGGGGGAATGCTTGTAGTTGGTAGTAGTAGCTGTTGTCGTCGCGGTGGTAATCTTGGTTGAACGAAGCTGGTGGCGAAAAGGTCGCTCGGTGATGATGGTGTTTGAAGAGGTGCGCTTTTTACAGACGGTCGACAGACAAATCTCTGTATGACCATTAGCGAAAACCTCGAAGAAAATTTTCTTAACCCAAGATGAAAAAACGACCGTGCGAACTCAAAAAGGAGAAATGGTGACGAATGGAAAAACAGAGGACTCCTTTTATTTAAACGTGTCACACGGTCGAACACAAAATAATATATCAAAGATGATATACACAACTGTATAAAATGAATAACAACAGATATTTAGTGTGGCATAAAAGATGTATGTGTATGTGAGAGTGTGAATGCGACATATAAGAACATAATAAAAGACAGGCCGTCTATATGTACGTGAGATATCACAGCAGATAGAAAGTCAGTACACGTGAGAGTTTTATACCAAGTTCTTGAGTACACAATAAGTCGTGTTGACTATGGTTGGAGATGTTGGTGGTCATCGTTGCTTGGTAGTTCAGTCTCCATGGCCGCATTTGTTCTTTAGTCGGGGCTCACCAGTTATAGGTTGGTAGTCCAGAATCCATGCTGCGTTTGTTTCTTCGTCGGGGTCACCACTTTATAGGAAAGTGGGTTATTGTAGCTCAACGGGCTGCGTGTTCGAATCACGTCGGGGTCACCACTTTATAGGAAAGTGGGTTATACATCATTAGATGTATACCTGACTTTCCTATATAATATTAAGAATATAACGGATCGCTGAACTCCAGACTATCAACTTAAACAACATATATTCAGGTGGTAAATATATACATCTTTAGCTCTTGTTTGTTGTTATAACTTCTGTGTGTGTGAGCATTGTTGTTGGGACGTTGGTATGTAGATGTAAGCGAGCTGTCGAGCGTAAGTTCGAAAGATGGAGAGAGACAACTAAACACGTCCATGCTCAATCGCTGGCCAGCAAGAAAGAGACAGAATAGAAGCGGGAACGCTTGGTTGTTGAATTCCACGCATGCGTGAGACTACGCATGCGCACGGCGTTACTACAGCCTAATGTTTTGGGAATGGACAAAACTGAAACTAGAGAGACACATACCAATGATACCACAGTGAACATACCAATACATACAATAGTGAACTTTGTGTCAACATATCTAATGCAGGAACTGTAAAAAAGTTAACTATAGAAAAAAATGCGGTAAGAATATCTGTAATATAATATAACATAATACAATGTAATTTGATATAATATCTAAAGGAGGTAAAGACCCCCTTCGGTCACGAATGACTATGGGATTGTACCGTAAAAGTGTTTCCTTCTTAGGCATGTAAAATTTTGATAGTTGTCATAGAGACTTTAGAAATGTCTGAGTGTTCAGCACTAATAGGGAAAAACACAGTTTGAGCCTTTTTTTTACAAAAGGAATGCTGAAAAATGCAATAATATACAATGCAGTCAAATATAAATTGTCTTGGAGAGTTTCTTCGGCCAGTGCACTGTACGGCCAGACCTAGTGACATAGGGTTCACTTGTGGTAGTTCTCAACGATGAAGGTGGAGTTTTCACAGGTGTATGTGTTGGTGATGGTGATGATAAAGGTGTATGCGTTGGTGATGGTATTGACAAAGGTATATGCAAAGGTTGAAAAGTGAGTATGTCAGTATTGTCAACGAAAGATGTAGTTTTATCAAAATACGGTTTCTTCAGACGGTCGACAGACACGGTCTCCGTACGACCATTAACGTCTATTTAAAAAATTTGGGTGTGCGAGAGAGCACACGAAAGGGTCCTTTATAAGGAGAAACAAGGGGTCCTCTGACAGAATCATCCCTAACAAACACATGTGTCCAAGAATCAATGTCTGATGGCACTTTAGAAGGTGGAAATTGTTGCCGGGGACTCATGGTAGGAAGGTTAGAAAAATAATCTCGTAATCGAGTGACATAGGATGCTGGATTTGGAGGCTGTAATTTGTCTGGTACCAACATCGTACCAGGCAATGCCAGTGTGGTACTGTTATATGGACTGTTGGATTTGTGTTCGTCTGAAGTCCTGTGTCAATGTGGTTCGTCAAAGTTCATTGTTTCATTGTTGTTGTCTTGTGTGACTGTCGTAGTAAAATGTCATTGATATATATGGCGGACATGACTCTTGTTTTATTTACAACGAACATTGGGTGAGTGCGTTCTTTGTATGTAATTGAATAATAAATGTAATAATTAAATTGTACAACTCGTTGTGTTATCTCTGCGAGTCTTCCGAGGGAAATACAACAGAGTTTATTGGCGTCGCCGGTAGGATACATGCTTACTTTACCGTAAAATTATTCATCGTAATAACAATGGCTGAAAAACAGACAGTAGAACTTATTAAATTGTTTAGGGAACAAATGGAAAAGCAAATGCAACAACATCAGAGAGATATGGACGCTCTGTTAAAACTGTTTGGTGCTCGACAAGTTGAAGGCGATTCTAGTGGCTATTTTTCAGCTGCTTCAACAACAGTGTCGATTCCACCATTTGCTGCATTTGATTTAGCGACAGAACTATGGCCTGATTACTGGTCAAGATTCCGTACGTTTGTGGCTGCTAATGCTGTACCTGAACAACGCACGGCACAAGTGTTCCTGACCAATCAGACTGCCACTGTTTACAAGCAACTTGCTAATCTGGCTACCCAACAAAATCCGCCTAAAGATATCAACAACTTGACAATGGACGAAATCGTTGACTTCATGAAGGAACAGTTTGACCCAAAACTTTTCATTGTGAGAGAGCGTTTCAAGCTTTGGAGTGATATGCAGCGGAAGCCAGAGCACGTATACGCCAGGATGCAGCTACCTGTGATTTTCCAGCGATCACCAACCCACAGGATGAAGCTCTGAGACAAAGATTCATATGTTCAGTCAATAATGAAGCGGTTCTGAAGGCGCTTTTTAAGATAAAAGACACAGAACTAGATTTTTCTCGTGCTGTCCAAGTTGCCATCGAGACGGAAGACGCAGCAAAGGTTGCAAAAGAAACTGCATACGGTTCCAAAAGCAAGCAGATCTACAAGGTCCAACAGAAAAAGAAAAAAGAGTCCTCAAAAGAAACATCAGCAGTCTTATTCCACAAACCAGGAGAAATGCTACCGATGTGGAAAGGCCCACAAAGCGACAGACTGTCCTTTCAAACAATCCAAATGTCATTTTTGTGACAAAAAGGGACATTTGCAAGCGGTGTGTAGGAAAAAACAACATCAGCAACGCAATGGTCACTCACAAACTCCCGTGAAAAGAATCACAAAAGCTGAGCTAGTCAAGGCGATCCTAGGCGAAGTTTCCCAAGATGCTCATAGTTTAATTGTGCCAGTAACAATCCAGAACAGACTGTTCACAATGGAATTGGACACTGCTACTACAGGCAATTTTGTTTCCTTGTCAGTCTGGAAACAACTTGGAAGACCAAAGCTGCAAGATGTCAAGCATCGCTATGAATCTGCCAGCAAGCACGATCTGCCTGTTATAGGAACTTTCATGGGCCAAACCAAGGATCCAACAACTGGTAAGCAGGATCTTATACCTTACATAGTCACCAAGATCTCTGATCTTAATTTGCTGGGTCGGAATGCTATCCAGACTCTGGGAATTTCTGTGGACACTGCTCTAGGTTTGAAAAGCATAGACAGCCAAGCCAAGAGGGAAGGTGCTGAAGTGATATACCCAAAGACCTCAAGTGAGCCCTATGTTTCCTTGCAGCAAGATTGTCACATGTGTGATGAATTTCCAGATCTTTTCAAGCAAGAATTGGGATGTCTCAAGAACTTTGAACTGGAAGTGAAGTTCAAATGGGACGCAACACCAGTCTTTCACAAGGCACGTCCGGTCCCATTTGCTCTTCGTGATGACATAGCCAAAGGTTACGAAGAAGGCATCGCCAAGGGAATCTAGAAGCCTGTCCAGTTCAAGGAATACGGAACGCCAGTGGTACCAATTCGTAAAGCACACGCTTCAAGCAACCTGAAACCCAAACTACGAATTTGTGGTGACTACTCTGTGGGAATCAATGACCAACTTGCTGATCACCGTCATCCAATGCCACTCCCTGCTGAACTGATGCAGAAACTCGGAGGTGGATTCGGATATACAAAGATAGACCTTGCTGATGCCTATAATCAGATCAAGCTGGCTCCAGAGAGTCAACGCAGACTTGCACTCAGCACTCACCGTGGAGTACTCCTGCAGCAACGACTCCCTTTCGGAATCAAGTCAGCACCTGGTTACTTTCAGGAGATCATGGAAAACCTGACCCATGACCTACCTGGAGTGGCCGTCTTCCAGGATGACATGCTCGTCAGTGGGAAAGATGCAAACAGTCACCTGAACAACCTAAGTGTCTGCTGACACGTCTAAGCGACAATGGACTCAGATGTCGCCGTGAAAAGTGCCAGTTTGCACTACCCAGTGTAGAATACCTTGGACACATTTTGTCGGCTGAAGGGATCACGAAGGGATCCAAGGTCGAAGCAGTCTTAAAGATGCCGCCTCCAACGAACGAATCAAGCTTGAAATCTTTCCTAGGTTCAATTCAGTTTTATGGAAAGTTTATCCCAAACCTAGCCAGTATAGCAGAGCCACTCTATTGCATTACGAAAAAGTCAACTATTTGGAAGTGGGGAGATGAGGAACAGTCAGTTTTTGATCACTTGAAAAATGTACTTTCATCAAGTCAAGTTCTGATACACTTCGATCCAAACAAAACTTTGGGATTGGCTTGCGACGCATCAAACGTTGGTATTGGAGCAGTCCTGTTTCACCGCAATCCTGATGGAAGCGAGTGCCCAATAACCAATATGTCCAAGACTCTCACTTCTGCACAGCGTAACTACAGTCAAATTCAAAAGGAAGCCCTAGCTATCATATTTGGCTTGCAGAAATTTTACCAGTATTTGTACGGTCGTAAATTCGTACTCGTGACTGACCACAAGCCACTGACATCACTATTCAGTCCGAGGAAAGGGACGCCACTTCTCGCTGCTAACAGACTAGCACGATGGGCCCTGTGGCTGAACCAGTTTGACTACACCATTGAATATCGGAAATCAGCAGATCATGGCAATGCTGATGCCCTCAGTCGCTTGCCATTCGGTGATGATAACGACTTTGACAGAAAGGAAAATGGTGAAGACATAGACATGGTGTGTGCCATCAAAGCTCTTAGTATTCAAGTCCAACCTGTGGATGCTAGCGTCCTCCGTCAAGAGTCAGGGAAACAAACCAGATTCTCTCCAAGTGAACTTTTGAATCACCGGTAGATACGAACAAGGATTGATTCTCTGCTGCCATCGCCAGCACACATTGCTCAAGGCAAACAGTCTAAGGAAGCACATAAGTCTCAGGTGACTCCAAGCTCGGCTGATGTCGCTAAAGTTACCAGGCAGTACAAGGCCGGAGATCCTGTGTATGCACTATACTATGGACCTCGCCGAGACAAAGATCCCCGATGGGTACCAGCAATCATTAAGAAGTCATTGGGTACTCGCTGCTTTAACGTGAAGGTCATACCTCATGGCCCGATGTGGAGACGACACTGGGAACAGCTGCGACCGCGGTACACAACTGAGGAAGACAATAAACCTGGTGATGCAGAAGACATTGTATTTCAATTTGCAACAGATCACCCGATGGAGATCTCAGAAACTGTGCCACTAACTCAAAGACAAACCAGACCCAAGACCATGTTACCCGTTCCAGAGTATGGACCAGACAACCCAAGACGGTCCAAGAGAACCCGTAAAACCTAAGAGAGACTTTGCTGTTGATACTTCTTGTGTAGCATCAATTTCAGTGGGGAGGTGTTATATGGACTGTTGGATTTGTGTTCGTCTGAAGTCCTGTGTCAATGTGGTTCGTCAAAGTTCATTGTTTCATTGTTGTTGTCTTGTGTGACTGTCGTAGTAAAATGTCATTGATATATATGGCGGACATGACTCTTGTTTTATTTACAACGAACATTGGGTGAGTGCGTTCTTTGTATGTAATTGAATAATAAATGTAATAATTAAATTGTACAACTCGTTGTGTTATCTCTGCGAGTCTTCCGAGGGAAATATAACAGGTACCATACAATAATTCTGCTTCAGAAAAACCAAGATCTGCTTTAACCACAGTCCGGCATCCAAGTAGGACAACAGGAAGAAATTCAGTCCATGACTGCGGATTGGGCGAGGCGCGCAATGCGGCCTTTAGTTGCCTATGAAAACGCTCCACCATCCCATTAGAAGCGGGATGGTAGCTGGGGGTGCGTATATGATGCACCCCCAGGATTCGTGATAACTCACGAAATAATGTTGCTTCAAATTGTCGGCCACGATCCGAAGTCAAGCTGGACGGCACGCCGAACCTAGAAACCCAGCCAGAAACGAAAGCTCGTGCAACAGTCTCAGAAGTAATATCTGCTATAGGAATGGCTTCTGGAAAGCGGGAGAAACGATCAACACAGGTTAAGAGATATGAGAACCCGCGACTCACAGGCCATGGTCCAACCAAATCAAGGTGAACATGGCGAAAACGGGCCTCTGGAGAAGGAAATTGTCCGAGTGGGGCACGAACGTGCCTATGGACTTTCGCACTCTGGCACTTCATGCAAGAGCGTGCCCAAGTGGTAATTGATCGCCGCATGTTGGACCAGAAAAACCGAGCAGTGACAAGTTTTACTGTTGCAGAGATGCCCGGATGTGACAAGGAATGAAGGGCATCAAAAACAGAACGTTGATGGTTCTCAAGTACTATATGCCTAGGAGAACCGGTGGATGTGTCACACAATATAGAGCCTTCTGACGAAGGGAGTGGAAGATAGGCAAATTTACAATTGTTGAATTTTGGCGAAGTTAAATCTAACGTCGACAAAAGAGGTTGGTCCTGCGAAATAGCAAGTAAATCAATTGTTGCAGGAGAGGAAATAGAACTGACAGGGAGTCTCGAGAGAGCATCAGCAGGGATGTTCTGCTTCCCTGGCACATGACAAATGTCACCTGTAAACTGTGAAATATAGTCCAGATGACGGAAAGCACGAGGAGAGAGTTTGTCTGTTTTAGAAGACAGAGCAAAAGTAAGGGGCTTGTGATCAGTATAAATCACAAACTCCCGTCCTGAAAATGCCGAACCGACATAGATCGCTAATAACTCACGATCAAAAGTACTATACCTGCGTTCGGCAGGCTGCAATTGGCAAGAAAAGAAAGCCAAAGGTTGCGTTTGGTTATCTACGGTGTGCTGCAAAACAGCACCAACCGCAGAATCTGAAGCATCTACAGATAAAGAGAGCGGAGCATCAGGAGCCGGATGAGCAAGAACAGGGACGGTGGATAATTCCTGTTTGACGGACTCAAAAGTAGACAACGCCTCTGCAGAAAGAGTTAGTTGAGCATCCTTCTTAGTTTGGCCTTGTAGTAACCTTGTTAAAGGAAGTAACTTGTCTGCACACCGGTCTATAAATCTTCTGTAGAAGTTGACCATGCCTAAAAAATGGCGAAGTTGTCGCAAAGAAGTTGGAGGGGCGATGCGTTGAATGGCATCGACTTTAGCAGGTAGAGGTTTGATCCCATTAGAATCAATATAGTGTCCCAGAAATTCCATGGAGGACTGCCCGAAAACACACTTATCGGGGTTTATCTTCACATTATATGCGCGGAGTCGCTGAAAAAGTTGACAAATGGTGGAGATGATTCTCTTTTGTATCACTAGCGATGAGTATGTCATCGACATAGGCGAATACAAAATCAAGTCCACGAACGACTTCATCTATAAATCTTTGGAAAGTGCTTGTCGCATTCCGCAGACCGAAACTCATAAAAAGAAATTCAAAACAGTCAAAAGGAGTAGTGATGGCAGTTTTGGGAATGTCCTCTGGATTAACTGGAATCTGGTGATAAGCGCGAACCAGATCAATATTGGAAAAGATAGTGCAACCGTGTAGATTTGCTGAAAAATCCTGCAAATTCGTAATTGGATAACGATCTGGGACCGTTACAGCATTGAGTCGCCGATAGTCCCCCACCGGACGAAAATCAGAATCACCTTTACGCGCCAAATGAAGGGGAGATGCCCATGGGCTGGTGGAGGGGCGTATCAGGCCGAGTTGAAGCATGTGTTCAAACTCAGCCTTAGCCGTCTTAAGGCGGTCCGGTGCCAAACGTCGTGGACGCGAGAGAACAGGCGGCCCAGTTGTTTTGATATAATGGAGAAGGGAATGAGCGGGCTTCGCCGGCTTGAAAGTGATGTCCACCAGCTCCGGAAAGGAAACTAGAAGAGAATGAAAAGACATCCCCAGCAGTGGCAATAAAAAATTCTGAGCTAAGAGGGGAGTTGGTAGAGCTCTTTGCCGATGTAAAGAGGGATGTCGAATCGTCGACAAGCCTCCGACGCCGAACATCTACCAACAAGTTAAAATGATTTAAAAAGTCCGCACCCAAAATAGGATGTGGAATGTCAGCTATGACAAAAATCCATTGAAAATCTCTACGAAGACCAATGTCTAGCCGTAGAGAAAGCTGACCAAATGTATCTATCGGGGAGTAACCAACGGCGTGCAACACTATAGGCGAACGCTTAGGTTTATCAGTACAAAAGCGAAGAGGCCAAATACTACAACAAGACCCGATGTCAACCATGAAGTACTTCTTCGACACCTGGTCCCGGACAAATATTGCACGATTAAAGGTAGGTGCAGAGGAAGAAATAGACGTGCTCAATTTCCTCCTTTGAAGTTTTTTAAGAGGCTTTATAGGAGCACGGTTGAATGCACTTGTGTGCCTTATCAGCGAATTTCGCATGATAATAGCACATACCTGGTTGTGTTTTGGAAGGTGAATTCCTTCGAGATCTGTCACGAGAGCATGAAGAAGAACACTTGGTACGGCACAGATCATTCACCCGACGCGTAAGTTTATCTATTTTGTCGGCAAGAACATCAAAGGTGGAGGATTTATGTGAGGCTATTGATGAAGCCTCCGAAGAGACACAGGCGCCGTATGCAGGCTGTGCGGAAAATTCAAGAATTTTGTCTGCCATGGTGGCGACTTGATCTATAGTGTTGGCGTCAAGCGCCGTCGCCAAAATTGTGCGCACGTGAGCCGGCAGACGCGAGAAGAAAATCTTGCGTAGGAGAAGGGCGTCAGTTGACTCACCGCTCAACACCCTTAGGTGACGTAAGAACTCTGAAGGAGTCCTGTCACCTAATTCTTCATCAGCCATCAGTTCATTAAATCTGCTCTCGGCAAACTTCGTGGTTCTTCGCAATATTTCTGCCTTTATAGGCGCATAAGTGGTGTCTGGGTTCGGGGATGTAATTAGATCCCTGGCAGATGTTGCAAGTGTTGTAGACAAACTACAATAGAGGAATTTCAATTGATTTGTCGGAGAAATTCCGTAGGCATCAAAGTGAGCCTCTAGCTGCGCGAACCATAAGATGGCATCACCCGTGAATTGTGGTAACATGTGGGACGACATATTTGTTCGAGAATGATTCCGTCAAAGTGAAAGGAAAGAAAGGGAACAAGGAATAAAATTTTCTCGATACGAGGACACAAAAACAAAGCCGATGATAAGAAACAATAATTTTGTTGTTGTTCTTGTTATGTGTGTTGAAACAACAGTTGCACAAGAGAGAGAGAGAGAGAGAAAAAAGTTTTTCGTAAAACAAAAAAACAATGGTGTTTGCTTTTTTTTTTTCTTCTGTTCGTGCGAGTGTGTATGTTGCTTGTACTGCGTGCAGGGAAAAATATTTTACCAACTTTCTCGTATTTTTTTTTCGCAAGAGAGTTATAAGCAGGACAGGACAGATAAATTAAATATTGTGTGTCTGTCGTCCTATACAGTTGTCCTGATGGCAACACAAGTTACACTGTTGAGGTTATGTAGTCCAATTGAATTGACACCATGTGGCTTTGTAGCAAATGCTTGTTATTGTTTCATTCTTTGTCTCTTTCCAGTTGAAGAGTTGTGTAAGAGAAAATTTCGTATTCGTACTAGGAGTCACCAGTGTAAAAGTTGAATAGTTGTCATAAAGACTTTGGTTTCTCTCTCTATCACCTTTCAACAGCATTATATATGAAGAGACATTAGAACAATTTTACAACGTAATAAAAAATGTTTTATTTTTTTCTTGATGCTTGGTTTCGCATTTCCTGTCATTCAGCTTAGCAGCCGCTGATTGAGTTGTATTTTGGTATTGGAAGGTTAAGGGCTTCCTTGATGCCTGCCAGAGAAGCAAGTAGCTATCACCATCGAAGGCATCGAGGTGAAGAGTGCTTCGTTGAGGAGCGAGTTGTCACGTAGAAGGTCTGTCGCGCAACTGCCTAACAAAGTGAAACTCACTCTTTAAGTACCAGTTTTACTACGCATGCGCACTCGAGGGGCTTCCGGTGGTGAAGTCCCCTGCGCATGCGCAGAATAGTACTTCATCAATGGCGGCTATAATTTCGCGCCACTACAGGCATAAGTCCAGGCAAGGTTGTTTGTAAACCAGCAATTGACCACGCATAACAGTCACATATATCGTATAGTGGTATTTATAGCCATATCAAATTTCCAAATCTCCCCATGACATTCTTTTCACTCCAAAACTTTAGTAATCTAGCAAAATAACCTTGGCTAAGTCTACACGCACTTAGTTTGCTTCGAACTACATCCGTGGACGGACCTTGAATAAAGTTGCATAGAATGCTAACCAGCCAAAAGTAGTTGGATGCGAATGCAAATGCTAGTTTTCTATGCGGCAAAGATGTACGTCGGACAAATTTAAACCAAACATGGTGTATAACTGACTGTAGGAAAAAAATATGCAGTTGTACTAATCTGCGCATTCATTGTAATTGTCACACACACACACACACACACACACACACACATATATATATATATATATATATATATATATATATATATATATATATATATATATATATATATATATATATATAGAGAGAGAGAGAGAGAGAGAGAGAGGCAATGATGTAAATAAACAAATAAAACTGCTAGGGTTAGATATACAACATGCAGTTTTGAAAATGAAAGCAGATTGTTTTGGAAAATTTTAAGCGATGGCTACTAGCATGAACGCACACATATTTTGTAAAGAATGACAAAATTCGCCCCAAACGCAAATTTCTGCGTGCACACAGCAAAGAAGTTAAAGACGTAGCGAGGCTTTTGCCTAGTTTGAAACCGTCTCGCTCAAATTCCCTGTTTAGAACCACAGCCTAAATGCAAGACCAACCGCAAGAGATTAACAGCCTCTCCATAGCAGATAAGCTTATATTGTTCGACCAATCTGTATCGGCTGGTATGTAACCAATAAATTAGTATACTTGGAAGAAAGCTGTGTGTAATTCTCGCCAAATTGTTTTGCCAAAGGTTCTAGAAGCTTTGCCAAAAGTTATAGAACTTTGGATATTGAACTCTAAGACAACGATCTTAAGTGACGCACAGAACTCTGTTACTCAATTCCATGGAAGTATTCTCACGTTTTCTACTTGTTTTGTCTATAATAACTATGAACAATTATCGAACAGATAACTAAAGTATTCTCATTTTACGCAGTGAAAATTTTCAAAGTTATCACTTGCACAAAGCGTATGTTATTTTCAGTTCGATTAATTCATTGTCCATATATAAGTGCGTGGAGGCGCAATGGCCCAGTGGTTAGGGTAGCGGACTCGCGGTCATAGGATCGCGGTTTCGATTCCCAGACCGGGCGTTGTGAGTGTTTATTGAGCGAAAACATCTAAAAGCTCCACAAGGCTCCGACGGGGGATGGTGGCGAACCCTGCTGTACTCTTTCACCACAACTTTCTCTCACTCTTACTTCCTGTTTCTGTTGTGCCTGTTATTCAAAGGGCCAGCCTTGTCACTCTGTGTCACGCTGAATATCCCCGAGAACTACGTTAAGGGTACACGTGTCTGTGGAGTGCTCAGCCACTTGCACGTTAATTTCACGAGCAGGCTGTTCCGTTGATCGGATCAACTGGAACCCTCGTCGTTGTAAGCGACGGAGTGCCAACATATAAGTGCAAGTGTTCGAATTTTCGAAATAATAACAACATAGAAACGTACATTATTATTGGTTTCAAATATTGGCACAAAGCCAACTGGTTTAGGGGAAGGGCTAAGTCGATTACATCACTCTAGTGCTCACTGATACTTATTTTATCGATCCCAGAAGGATGATGAAACGTACATTATTAGGCAGCAAGCTAGCGTAATCGTAAGAGTATCGGACAATGTGCTTGGTGGTGTTTCTTCGGGCTTTTTACGTTTTGAGTTCAAATTCTGCTGTGATTGACTTTTCTTTTCATCCTTTCAAGGTCGATAAGATAAAGTATCAATCAAATACTTGAGTTGATGTAATCGACTGTCCCCTCATTTGAGCCAAAATTTGAAACCTTTATTAGTGCGGTCATTCTCCCTTTAGCACATAGCATACCAACCTATCTTCCTTCTATTGTGTATGTATTACTAATGATGATATGATGACCACCTCTATAGAGGAAACATGAAATTTGGTAAAAGGAAACATTGGGTAAGCTCGTCAGAAGAACCGTTACTGTTCATGGGATGGGGGTAGACTTAAACAATTACTTAGTTTAACATCAATACCTGGTCCTTGAGGTCTTTTAGCGGATTCAACCCTATCTAAAACATATGAACCATGTCTCTCGTCTGAGAATGATTTCTTCCCTTTCTCTCTTCATCCGACCTGTCTCAGTGGTCCCTGAAAAGGGTCATGATGCTGCCCTGCCTCTACTGATTTAGAAATAGAAAAAAGAAAGTTCTTGAAATGGCATAAACTTAGAAGATTCTATTAGATACCTTCAAAAACAGAAAATAAAATACTTGTTTCAAATTTTGGCAGAAAACCAGCAATTTCGGGGGAGGGAATAAGTCGATTACATCGAACCCAGTGCTCAACTGGTTCTTATTTTATTGACTCCGAAATTATGAAGGTCATTCTCGACCTCAGCAGATTTTGACCCTAGGACGTAAGCATTTTGCCCGGCGTGCTAACAATCCTGCCAGCTCGTCACTTTAATGTCAAGAATTGGATAAAAATAAATTAAAGTGAATTTATAAGGACAGCACTAGAAAAGAAGAAGAAAATGAAGAATGGTGTGGTTGGTTAATATCAAGAATTGGACAAACTTGGAATACAATCAATGCACAGGGGCAACACAAGAAATACCAAGATAGCGATCTAAGACACCCACAGAGAGCAGTTGATACCATTTGACAACTTATACTTATCCTTGTTGTTATTGTTGTTGTAATTTTTGCTTAACCTCTGGTCAATCCTTATCAAAGGCATCTAGCTGTCACTATCCCACGGCATAGAGTATCTAGAACTGCATTATCAATGATCCATTATTATAATTGCCTTTAAGGCGGCGAGCTGGCAGAATCCTTAACACGCTGGGCAAAATGCTTAGAGGCATTTTGTCCGTCTTTACCGTTCCGAGTTCAAATGCAGCCGGGCTCGATTTTTGAACACTGGGATCGATGTAATCGACTTATCCCGAAATTACTGGCCTTGTACCAAAATTTGAAACCATCTTATAATAATTCTGCTTGTTCCTCCGTTACTTAGCCCGTCTGTAACGCTTCCATGTGATTAGTTGAAGGGAGAGAGGGGAGGAGGAGGTGGTGAGGAGTGAAATGTGTAATTTTTGTTTTGGAACTAAGTTTATTCTTCCGTAACTTAGCCCGTCTGGAACGCTTTTGCGTGACTAGTTGAAAGGAAAGGCGAAGAGCGAAAGAAAAAGGAGAGAGAAAAAGAGGGTTAGGCGAAGAGTGAGAGAGAGAAATAGGGAGACTGCTGTATATTAAGTATATAAAAATTGCGCATAAAGTATATAAAGTGTATATATAAATTGCATTAATTAATCATCGTATTCCAATTTCCTTCACCTTTCATTGATTAGCAGATAAGCGACCATCTTTTTATACAAACACAACATAGGCTACACTTTCAGGTGTTTTAGAAAAGTTTTCAGAAATAACTCAATAGGTTTAATTCCGTGAAATATTCACGGGTCCCGTTAAAGATTATAATTGTCTTTCCTGTTCTTTATTTTTGTTAATTCTGCTGTGTAGGATTCAAGAGAGATTTAGCTGTAATTTAAAGTAGATCGAACAACAATGTTAATCTTTTATTAATTCTTTTTGCTACTGATAGTATATGTAGGCAAAGCTTTAAAGGTTATTTTCTGCTTTTTGTCTGTTATTTGTTGTTTCCCATAATTCAATAATTTAATATTTTTCGTTTTAAATAAAATTATATCTCTACTTTAAGGCGGCTAGCTGGCCGAATCGTGAGCACGCCGGTCAAAATGCTTACTGGAATTTCGTCCGTCTTTATGTTTTGAGTTCAAATTCCGCCGATGTCGACTCTGCCTTCTATCCTTCGGGGGTCGATAAAATAATTACTAGTTGAGCACTGGGGTTGATGTAATCGACTTAACCCCTCTCTCGAGCTTGCTGGCCTTTTGGCCAAAATTTGAAGCCAATGCTATTGACAGCGAGCTGGCAGAATCGTTAGCACACCAAGCAAAATGCTTAACGGCATTCGCTTGTATTTACGTTCTGAGTTCACATTCTGTCGTAGTCGGCTTTGCCTTTTATTCTTTCGGAGGTCGATAAAATAAGTACCAGTTGAGCACTGTGGTCGATGTAATCGACTTCCCCTCTTTCCCCAAGTTACTGGTCTTGTACCAAATTTTGAAATCAATATTATATTTCTGCTCTAATAAGTTAGTGAGTTCATAGAATAATTACAGCGCCGGGCAAAACGAAACAAAGAAAAAAACTTAAAGGCATGTCTTCAGGTTTTTGACGTTGTGAATCCAAGTCCCACAGGTGTTGGCTTCTCCTTTCTGAATCGATAAAATAAGTACTTGTGAAGTACTGGAGTCAATGTAATCCTCTTAAAATTGCTGGACTTGTTCCAAAATTTAAAAGGAAACTCGTTTTAACATTTTTGTTAAAGCAGTGTATTTTACTCTAATTTTCCAAAAGCAAAGAGGTTCCCAAAGTAACAAAACTGCTTTTTTCGTAATAAACAACAATAACAACAACAAAAAGATAATACAGAGGATAATAGAGGGTAACTCTTTAACGCTTTTTTAAATATGTGTCATCCAGATAACAGAACCTATCTACTCTTAAGTTATCAGAGCGGTCCATGGTCTTCAGTTCAGGGCTGTTCATTTCATGCCCTTTACTAATTTATTTTTGGTTTGCCACTAATCTCATTACGTCTTTTGTTTATCCATTCTTTGGCTCTGATTGTTTAATAATTAGTTATTAAAAAAAAATAAATTAATGGCTTAGTTAAAGGAGGAAGGGCAACGGTCATGATCCCCTTCAAGGGCCTCTGTTGATAACAGGAGAAAAGAAATAAGTGATTCTTATGTGGAAGAGTTGCCACGAATATTTGCAACGGAGTGAATTTCACTATAAGTACAGAAGGAAGAAGTGGTGGTGCGAAGCAAGGCAACACGTTAAATCTATAACTAAAAAATGTCTTTGGCTTCTTTCATCTTTCCATGTATATACGCTCATGCGAGCGCATGTCTGTATGTAATTATTCAGTTTTATTTCAAGATTTCTTGCCAATAGAGAAAGAGCCGGTTTTTCACCGAGATCTAAGGCTCCTTCATTGAAATTTCAACATGAACAACAGGGTATTTTGTATGTATGTATGTATGTATGTATGTATGTATGTATGTATGTATGTATGTGTGCAGGTTTGTATGTACGTATGTATGTATGTTTGTATGTATGTATGTACGTACGTATGTATGTATGTATGTAGTCAATTTAAACATGAACAAGCAAGAAAAAACGGAAAAAAAAAGAAACACGAAAAACAACGCGAGGACGTGGAATAAGTACACGAAAGGAAAGAAAAGAAAGAGGATTTAACGTTTCGATCGGAGATCTTTGTCAGAAATATAGGAAAAGTCCAAAGAAGGGAAGACGGAGAAAGAAAATCGCCAACGATGCACTATGTATGTATGTATGTATGTATGTATGTGTGCAGGTTTGTATGCATTGTTTAATGTATTCTGATGCATATAATTGCATATCTAGATGTACTCACATATATTTAAATGATAAACTTCTGGAAAGTTTTACAGACTTTTACAGTTCCAGTGATGGATTGGATCTGTAGTCTTCAAATGAGTTTTCTCCTTTCTGATTTTGAGAAGCCCAATTTTTCAAAACTGGTATTTAGGTAGTGTGTTACATATTCCAGGAGCCCAATAATTACAGGTATAAACTTGAGCTTGTAATCTGGATGGAGTCGCTGCAGATTTCTCAATAGTTCAGCGTAAGTATTTGTATGTATGTATGTATGTATGTATGTATGTATGTATGTATGTATGTATGTATGTATGTATTTATGTATGTATGTATGTATGTATGTATGTATGTATGTATGTATGATCTTTTCTGATTTTAATTATTCAAATTCTTCCTCTGAGGAAGGAGATGGTTTCTGATAAAGATACAAACCTTCATCGCTGGAATGTAGATAACAAAAACAGTGTCACATTTTAAATTTGAGAAAAGTTTTGCAAATATTTACTGTTCCATTTACAGGTTGTATTTGTAGAGTGCAAGTTAGTCGGTTGATTTCATTTTCTGAAAATGCTATCTTATGCAGATTGTCATTTTGACATTTATTCACGAAATCAAGTGCACCAATTATTATTGGTATAAATGTGAATTTACAATCTGGATATAGAAGCTGGAAGTTTCGAAGCCGTTGTCAGAGATATTCACATCAGCAGGACAGCTGACCGTTGTGACGGTACATACTTTTTCTTGTCTGTTTCAAACAACAATATCCGGACTGTTATGTTTACATTTGATAGATGTTTTGATGGGAATGTTCCACCAGTATTCCTTGTGTGTATATTTGTGTATGTTTCCAATAAGAGGGTTATTCTCTATATTTATTCCAGGATAGTCTTTTTTTCTGAATTGCATTGTACGTGGTCTGATCAATAAGTATCCGGACTGTTGTTATAGTAACGAAGCTAAAGCACAGAGAGTAAAGCCGCTAGGCACATACTGACCTTAAACTCTGCTGTGCATGCGCACAAAGTTTTAAAGTTCTAGCTTACTTCTACTGCTTACAGCAGTGCTTGGAAGGAAGGTGTGTAGCGTATGATCGTGGCATTGACCATGACAGAGAAAGCTGAGCAGAGAATCTGCATCAAATGTTGCCAAAAGTTTGGCGATACCTGCTCAGAGGCCTACGCAAAGTTTTCAAAAAGTTTTCATCGTTTTCGACACAATCAAGGAAATCTTGTGCAACTGAAACCTAAGTATCTTTTTGGTCAGCTGAAAACAGTTTTGGCACTAACTTGATAGACACGCGTCTCATATCCAGATCATCAGCGATAATGGACTGAACTGAACCGTAACTAATCTGCACATCCTCTGATAACTCACGGATGGTGATTCGACGATTTCCCCTCACAGCTGCACGCACATCTGCGATGTTTTTCTCAGTTCTTCTGGCTGCAGGTCCCCCCAGAACGTTCGTCAATGTCGACATTTTTTCAGCCATCTTGGAAAACGTCTGAACCACTCGTACATTCCTCATACACTCCTCATACACTCCTCTCCATACACTTTTTGCCATGGTCATGGTCAATGCGACGATCACACGCTACACACCTTCCTTCCAAGCATGGCTGTAAACAGCGGAAGTGAGCTAGAACGTTAAAACTTAGTGTGCATGCACAACAAAATTTGAGGTTAATTTGTGTCAAGCGGATTCACTCTGCGTTCTTTAGCTTCGTTACTATGGCAACAGCCCGGATACTTATTGATCAGACCTCGTATACTGCTTTTGCGATATCATTGTGTCCGTAGGGAGGTAGTACCTTCACATTTTTGGGCAACTGCTTATCACATGTATGATGCCATCTTCAGAAATATGACATATCTACATTTTCGGTTGCATGTTGGAGCTCCAAGGGACTCACTGTTTCATTTGTTTATTTGGTATTTCTCTTGTTCTTGGATTGCAAATGCATAGCCTTCAAAGTGTAATGTGATGGAGTGGTTACGAGCCCAAAAGAGGCTGCACTTCATGTCGATATTACTGCTTTCTTCAAGTCTTCGGGAAACATACCTATGCACAGTGGTTTTGGTATGCTGAGCATTTTACATGCAGGTCTTTGAGATACGGTGGTCCAGTTGTTTTGGAGTTGTATGGGAGGTCATACAACTCACGTTTTCTGAAGAATTTCTAATCGGAGATACCGCTCATGTTTATCCTGCATGTACAATTTTGTCACTCCTATTAGCAAATGAAACATGTGTAATGGTGAATAAATAATACGAAAAAAATTACCAATCTCCTGTTTTGATATATGGCACGTATGTATACAATTACATCTATCTATCTATCTATCTATCTATCTATCTATCTATCTATCTATCTATCTATCTATATGATTGTGTATATGTGCCTATATTTGTACATAGTTTCACTTACACACACATATACAAGCACATATATGACAGTTATTGAACATTACGTAATATTACGCAAGTTCACATGAACTGCGAAAGTTCAGAGATAATAATAGACGATTAATCATAACGTAAACATTAAAGGCAAAAAAAAAAAGCAACTACAGAAAACAAACACAACAAAAAGACAAAAAAGAAAATTAGAAAGAAAACGCATTATGAACAGTCACGCACCCAAATTCTCTCAATCTTCCTTCTCTCGCACTCAAACATCTCCCTATCTCTCCAGAATGTAATGATTCTTTAAATATTCAATTTCTATAGTCAATTGTTGAACGTCGCGAAACATACCGTCGATTTTTGTTCACTATTAATATAATTAAGGCGACGAGCTGGTAGTATCGTTAACACGCGAGGCAGGCAAAATGCTCCGATGCATTTCGTCCGTCGTTACGTTCTGAATTCAAGTACTGCCGAGGTCAACTGTGCCTTTCATCCTTTCAGGGTCGATAAAATAAATACCAGCTGAGCACTGATGTCGATGTAACCAACTTAGCCACTCCCCTCGAACTTGCTAGCTTTGTGCCAAAATTTGAAACCATTATTAACATAATTAGTAAAGCACCCAGCTGACAGAATTGTTAGTATGCTGGACTAAACGCTTAGTGATATTCTTTCCGGCTCTGCATTCCGAATTCAGATTCCACCGAGGTCGACATTACCTTTCCTCCTATAGAAGCTCGTTGAAATAAGTACCAGTTGAACATTGGTGTCGATGTAATCGTATGGCTCCTTCCCCACAAAATTTCAGGCCTCATGCCTATAACAGAAGGAATTAACATAATTAGTATTTAATTAATTGAACCCAGAGTAGTGAATAATAATTCTTTCTAATTTTGGTACAAGGCCTGGAAGAGCTTTGGTTTTCTCTTTCTTTTCTGTATGTCGCATCGTACTAGCTACATCTCTTTCTAAATATTTGAATGCATGATTCTAGTTTAATTCTCTTATTTTAGTAACTGTATTTTAATAAATCTGCGATGGACTGACATCCCGTCCAGCTGGGGAGCACATACGCCATTGAAACCGGGAAACCGGGCCCATGAGCCTGGCTAGGCTTTAAAAGGGCGCAAGCATTTTAATAAATACTTTCAGTGTTATCTAATTCTTATAGAAGCTCGATGTACATTTGTTAAATCCAATAATCGCTTTATGTCATGCAAAAATATATGAAGAATTTCAATTAGGTTTCAAATCAGTAACGCCTTTTATACATAATTTTACGCAACCCTTTGAGACGAGATGGTTTATTGCTTGTCCATAGATCGTACAACCATTGGTAGATTTATTCGATACTAGCGGGACCCGCGAATATTTCACAGAATTAATGGCAAACCTATTGGATTATGTCTGAAAACTTTATCCAAAAATCCTGAAAGCGTAGCCTTCATTGTGTTTGTATGGAAAGATAGTCGCTCACCCGATACTCATTGAAAGGTGAAAGAAATTGGAATACGATGATGATTACTTAATGCATTTTATGTTCTTTTATTCTTTTACTTGTTTCAGTCATTTTGACTGCGGCCATGCTGGAGCACCGCCTTTAGTCGAGTAAATCGACCCAGGACTTATTCTTTGTAAGCCTAGTACTTATTCCATCGGTCTTTTTTGCCGAACCGCTAAGTTACGGGGACGTAAACACACCACCATCGGTTGTCAAGCGATGTTGGTGGGGGTGGGGGCAAGAAAGACACCCAAACATACACATACACACACATACACACACACACATGTATATGTATATATATATATATATATATATATATATATATATATATATATATATATATATATATATATATATATATACGACGGGCTTCTTTCAGTTTCCGTCTACCAAATCCACTCACAAGGCTTTGCTCGGCCCGAGGCTATAGTAGAAGACACTTGCCCAAGGTGCCACGCGGTAGGCCTGAACCTGAAACCATGTGGTTGGTTAGCAAGCTACTTACCACACAGCCGCTCCTGCGCCTATGTACACTTTATATACTTTATGCACAATTTTATAGATTTAATACACAGCACTCATAAAATAAATATTCACTCTGATTTTTCTATTTTTCCCGTAAACAAAAAAATATCGCTGTACTTGTCATACAACCTTTAGTTAAATTGCACATATTTGTCACGTAAATAAATGTGACTATTTCACGGAATTGCACTTATTCGCATGCGTTAGGTGACAGGTGATATAAAATTAAAAAAATAGTTCAATTAAAAAAACTTTTTTCACTATTTACTCACCCCCACCACCTCCCTGCCTCCTCTCTCTGCTTTCTCTTTCCCCTCTCTCTGCCTTTAACCTCACCACCCCTATACTAAAGTTATATTTTTAACTCTCCTCCTCTATACCACCACCTTCAACAAACTTTTTTGATCACGTAATAAATATTACATTTCTCCTGTTTCACGTCATGGACGCTTCTCTCTCCCTCTTTTTCTCTCTCCCTCTTTTACTCTCTCCCTCTTTGTCTCTCTCCCTCTTTTTCTCTCTCCCTCTTTTTCTCTCTCCCTCTTTCTACCTCACTGTTCGCCTTATCCTATTTTTCTCTATCCTTTTTCTTTCTCCTTCTTGTACTTCCTTTCCCTTCAACTAATCACGTGAAAGCAATACAATTACGTTCCCTCTACTTCACGTCAAGGAAGCTTCACTCTCCTTCCACTCTCTTCTCTCTCTCTCTTTCTCTCTCTCTCTTTCTCTCTCTCTCTTTCTCTCTCTCTCTTTCTCTCTCTCCGTCTTTTATGTTTCCCTCTTTTCTTTCTCCCTCTTCTTCTCTAATCACGTGAAAGCGTTACCGACGGGCTAAGTAACGGAATGACAATCAGAATTATTATAAGATATTCTATTATATTAATGCGCGTGTATGTAATTATGTATATGTGTTCAGCCCCGAAAGGATAGGAAAAGGTGGTCCTCGAGAAAAACGAATTTGATTTTCGAGATCTGCGTCCCAAAGAGAAGGCCGTCCCTAAATAATAATGACAAATAGAATTTTCTGCGAGATATAATTCAACTTTTAGATTAATATCTCTCCCATTCTCTATTTATCATCATCAGTCTCTCTCTCTCTCTCTCTATTAATCACCTCTCTCTCTCTATTAATCACCTCTCTCTCTCTATTAATCACCTCTCTCTCTCTATTAATCACCTCTCTCTCTCTATTAATCACCTCTCTCTCTCTATTAATCACCTCTCTCTCTCTATTAATCACCTCTCTCTCTCTATTAATCACCTCTCTCTCTCTATTAATCACCTCTCTCTCTCTATTAATCATCTCTCTCTCTCTCTATTAATCACCTCTCTCTCTCTCTCTCTCTCTCACACACACACACACACACATACACACACACATACATACACACACACTCTCTCTCTGTATTTGTATTATCTCTAACGCATTGCTTTCATTTTCTTTAAAACCTCGTCTTGTGATGTTTACTCTCATCTTATCACAGCGATTACGCACAAGTCCTGATTTCTGATTGGGTAAAAAAAATGACCAAACTTTAAAAAACTCTAACATTTTTCTAGTTCAAATTCTGTTTATGCAAGTTTTAACTTTCATTCTTTCAAGGCCAGTAAAATAAAGAACCAGTCAAATACCGGGGTCAGCTTATATTTTTATGCAGCATTTGTGATGTGAATGGAATTACTGGAACGAAACTAGGATGTAACCCTACAGCAAGTGTCAGAAGAATGTGAAAAGATAGTCAAATTAAAACACGACACAGAGGAAATTGAACGTAAAGATTGTTTTCCAAGTAAAGTAAGTGCGAAATAGTCAGAATAAAGATAAAGTGTTTTCTAAAAAACATGAGAAAAATCAGGAATTTTTGCAAGAAAAATTGCCCACAATAAAAAGTAAACATTGTTCAAAAGTAGATGTTCTGTGGTCGAGACTACGCATCGACGTTGCTGGTCCTTTAAACGCTTATTACTACTTAGTGATGTGGAGGCGCAATGGCCCAGTGGTTAGAGCAGCGGTCATAGGATCGCGGTTTCGATTCCCAGACCGGGCGTTGTGAGTGTTTATTGAGCGAAAACACCTAAAGCTCCACGAGGCTCCGGCAGGGGATGGTGGCGAACCCTGCTGTACTCTTTCACCACAACTTTCTCTCACTCTTACTCCCTGTTTCTGTTGTGCCTGTAATTCAAAGGGTCAGCCTTGTCACACTGTGTCACGCTGAATATCCCCGAGAACTACGTTAAGGGTACACGTGTCTGTGGAGTGCTCAGCCACTTGCACGTTAATTTCACGAGCAGGCTGTTCCGTTGATTGGATCAACTGGAACCCTCGACGCCGTAAGCGACGGAGTGCCAACAATTACTTAGTGGTAGTTGATAGTTTCTCGAAATGGCCTGAAATTTGTACATGTTAAAAACCAACTTCCTCAACTGTGATAAATTTTTTACACGGATTGCTTGCAAGATGTGGCATCCGAGACAAGATAGCGTCTAACTATGGAAAGCAATTTGTGTCTAGCGAATTTTAAGAGTTTTGTGAAACGTTCGCGATAGAACATGTAACTACTGCGCCATGCCATCCCAGATCTAACGGACAGGCAGAATGCTTCGTCGACACCTTCAAAAGATCCCTTAGAAAATCGAATAAGGAAGTCACAGATGAGGTAGCTCTACAATAATTTCTTAGAGTGTACCGTGTGATACCAAATCCGAATACACCAGCAGGTAGCTCACCAGCGGAGCTGATGTTTGCAAGGGAAGTAAAACCAGTCTTTGATAAATTGCTACCTGGCAAGAAAAGAAAAAGTGCCAGGGAAGATTCTTTAAAGTTGGCGAAAAGGTGTATATGACGGCAAATAAGAATGAAAAGCAGAGTTGAGAAGGTGGTGTAATTACCAAATGCATAGGTAAAAATGATGTATTGGGTAAAAAGTAGAAAAAGGCATACAAAAGAGACATAGGAAGCAACTGAAAAAGAGATTCGTGGAAAGCGAACCAAAGATGTTGGAGGAACCGATGGAATGGTCGTACGATATGTTCCAAGTACCAACGCCACCGCAGGTGATTGAATCTAAGCGTACACGAGAGAGGAAAAGAAAACACACAGAGTTCCTGAAAAGAGATGCCAAGCGCAAAAAATATTAAATTGTACGAAAAAAACTCAAAAAAAGGGAGGCGGGGTGAATAAAACAAATTATTGCTAAATAAAATGATACTTTCTAAGAAAAACTTAAAAGGGGAGATGTAGGAAATTAATAATTGTAGTAACGGCTGCGCATGCGTAGAATTAAACAAGCAAGCGTTTCCCGCTCAATTCATTCTCTTTCTCGCTGGCCAGCGATTGAGCATGGACGTGTGTTTAAAGCTGTCTCTACATCTTTCGGTCTTATACTCGACAGCTCGTTATTCTCACCTCTAAAGATGTATAACTAAAGATTTGTATGTTTTACCAAGTAAATAAATGTTGTTTAAGTTGTTTAGTCTGGAGTTCAGCGTTCCGTCTATTTCTTTAATTTTATAGTAAAAAGTCAGGTATACAATCTAAAGATGTATAACCCACTTTCTACTAAAGTGGTGACCCCCGACGAAGAAAAAACGCAGCATGAACTACGGATTACCAACTTATAACTGGTGAACCTCGACTAAAGAACAAATACAGCCATGGAGACTGACTCATTACCAACATCTCCAAACATAGTCAACACGACTCAACAAGCGCGGCTTTTTTTCTCGCCTCTGTTGGAGTGGATATTTTCCACTCACGATAAACAGACAGGAATTGCAGCCTGCGACTTTCCAATTGTGTACTAAAAAAAAAACTTGGTATAAAACTCTCGTGTACTGACTTTTTAACTGCTGTGATATCTCACACACATATAGACGGCCTGTTTTTTATTATGTTCTTATATGTCGCATTTCACACTCTCACATACACATACATTTTTTATGCCACACATTAAATCTTGTTATTCATTTCGCACGGTCGTTCTTTCATCTTGGGTTAAGAAAATTTTTCTTCGAGGTTTTCGCTAATGGTCGTACAGAAATTGTGTCTGTCAATCGTTCTGTAAAAGCGTACCTCTTCAAACACTCATCACCAAACAACCTTTTCGCCACCAGCGTCGTGCGCCAACCAAGATTACCACCGTGACGACAATAATTACTACTACCAACTACAAGCATTCCCACCGACGTCGCCAAGTTTCAACTGAATCATTACCACCACACATACAGAACACAGCTATAGCAGTTCCTGCGCCGACGTCTTCATCAATGTACTCTATCTCGGTGTTTTGGGATTTTTCGCAGTCTATACTACAGACACTTTTACTATGTTCTGTGTTTTTTTCTCACACACACACTTGTGCACTCATACATTTTCTTTCCTTTCAGGGAAAACAAACTCTCAGACTTTTACATCGCGTGATTCCAGTATTCCTGGACAGTTGTCATCACGGTTGTTTTGTCATTGTCATTTCATTTATACGATGCATGCATGTATTTCACAAGTGTACATTTCATTTCTTTGAATTTTCTTTGTGTGTGTTGTACCACATCTTGTGGGTGGTTTTTCAGTGGCCATCCTGCCTCAGGCGTTCTAACAGATTTTATTTATCGTGCGTTTCCGCTCTGGCGAGGGAGCTCTGTAGTAACGCCTGCGCATGCGTAGTCTTACGCATGCGTAGAATTAAACAAGCAAGCGTTTCCCGCTCAATTCATTCTCTTTCTCGCTGGCCAGCGATTGAGCATGGACGTGTGTTTAAAGCTGTCTCTACATCTTTCGGTCTTATACTCAACAGTTCGTTATTCTCACCTCTAAAGATGTATAACTAAAGATTTGTATGTTTTACCAAGTAAATAAATGTTGTTTAAGTTGTTTAGTCTGGAGTTCAGCGTTCCGTCTATTTCTTTAATTTTATAGTAGAAAGTCAGGTATACAATCTAAAGATGTATAACCCACTTTCTACTAAATAATAATGGTACACCCCTCTCACGTGACTAATGGAATAACCTAGTCACTATAAGTAAAGAGAAGTACGTGAAATACCGTACGTTGTAGGCGGTCAGAGATAGTTTTAAACAGTTTAAAACAGGTGTCAATATTGACGACTGAGGGTCAATGTGGTTATCCAAAGGGACGATAAACGTTGGAAACGATCCTGAGCATTAGAAGTGCTGAATTATTAGCGAACTGAATCTGAAAGAGCGCGGTTATTTAAATCTAAAATTCTCCAATTTCCGGCCAAATATCGGTGCAATAACAAATATCCATCAAACCCACATTTCACATTAAATATTCTGACTGTATAAATAGAATATGACTGAATTTTTATTGTTATTTATCAATTTCGCTGAATATTGTTATTTAGTTTCTTTAAATAATTATCAAAAAGTGATAATAACACGAAAGAACGAAGAAATTATATTTTAAATCAAGAAACTCTTATTAATTACACTTAAAAAATTTTTTTTTTAGATATTTACATGGTGGGGGTTGAAACATTATCAACGACTCCATGAAAGGGGTCAATGATGTAAGCAGAACATTAACATCGTCAATCTCACCAATCTCGGAAGTTCTGCAATGCTCATGGGTTCTGCCCCTTCCTTCAAAATCAGTAATCAATCCCGCTCTTCCGGTTTCACTCTAAATATAGTATTACTCTCCAAAGGAATAACCAATCTATTGTATTATATATGGGAGAATATACAAATAATAACAACAGACGAGGACAGGTGGTGTAAATAACAAAAGTATATATTAGTATGACGCTCGGGAATACGGAAAGTCTTTGACGTTTCGAGCTACGCTCTTCAACAGAAAGAATACGGAGACAAGGAGAAAAACACGGAGAAAAAAAAATTGAATAGTGTTCAGTCAACGGTCAATCATAATAATGGCCGATCATAACAATGGCTGACCGGAAGTTAGAAATTCTTATTTCAGGAGAGCTAAGAAAGGGGGAGATAACAAACGGTGATCGGGAACGAGGGGCTGTGTGTGGGAGGTAGAATGCTGGTGGTCTTGACGTATGTAGTGTGAAAATGGGGAAGGGAGAAAGGGAGAAAGTAGTTGGTCAGTTGTAGTGTGTGCGTGGTGTGATGCGAGGGTATTGGTGTGGTGTGATGTGAGGGTGTTGGGAGGTGGGGAAGGCATGGGTGGAGTGTGGGTTAGGCTGAGGGTGGGGTAGAGGTAGGGGTCTGTGGGTAGGGTGGGGTATGTGGGTAGGGGTGGGTGGTGGGTGTAAGGAATTGGATGGGGTGGAGTGGGAAGGTAGAGTAGGAGTGTGTTGGGGTGTGGTGGGATGAGCTTATGAGGGGGTGTTGACGAGGAGGGAGAAGGGGAAGGTGGATGTAAGAGAGGGGGAAGATGGGTATGGGAGGGGAGAGGAAGAGAGGAGAGAGGGTGGGTATAGGAGAGGGAAAGTGGATTGAGAGAGGGGGAAGGTGGGTATGGGGGGAGAGAAAGAGGGGAAGGTGGGTATGGGGGGAGAAAGAGAGGAAGAGAAAGAGAGGAAGAGAGAGTGAGAGAGAGGGAAGAGGGGTATGGGGGGTAGAAAGAGAGGAAGAGAAAGAGAGGAAGAGAGTGAGAGAGAGGGGAAGAGAGTGAGAGAGTAAGGGTGAGAGAGTAAGAGAGTGAGAGAGAGGGGAAGAGAGTGAGAGAGTAAGGGTAAGAGAGTGAGAGAGAGGGGAAGAGAGTGAGAGAGTAAGGGTGAGAGAGTAAGAGTGTAGAGAGTAGGAGAGTAAGAGTGTAGAGAGTAAGAGTGAGAGAGGGGGGAGTACGAGAGAAGAGAGTAAGAGAGAGGAGAGAGAGCAGGAGGTGGGGGAGGGGAGAGATGGGTGGTAGGAATGTTTAGGCTTTGGTTTGTTTTTAACAAGCAAGGGCCTATAGTTTTGTGGCGTCATTTTTCGAATTTATGTTGTTTCCTCCCCAAAAGGCTATTCGCTACCTGATTTAGAGAAGATCTCTCTCTCTCTCTCTCTCTCTCTATCTATCTATTTGTCTGACTGTCTATTTGTATGTATGTCTGTCCACCTATTGATTTGTCCATCTGTCTTCTATCTGGTGTCTGTACGCTCGTCTGCTTCTCTGTCTGTACGTCCGTCCGTCCGTCCGTCTGTCTGTTTGTCTATTCTGAAAGACTAGAAGGAAAATGAGTCTCATTCCAAATGTACAGTAATCTCTGCAAAGTGAATTAGGTTTACTAAGCAAACGAAAACTCGACTATACAAATATTAGAAAGATCAGCAGTTTAATTTAATGTAGTTGTAACTAAAGTCCTGCAGCAAACAAATGGATTAATAATCCTTTCTACTATAAGCATAAGGCTCGAAGTTTTTTTGGGCGGGGGTCTAGTCGATTATACCCACTCCAGTACTTGACTGGTACTTAATTTATCGACCCCAAAAAGATGAAAGGAAAAGTCAATCTCGGCGAAATTTGAATTCAGAACGTAAAGACGGACGAAAATACCGCTAAGCGTTCAAACGATTCTGCCAGCTCGCAGTCATAACAAATGGCTTAATAATATAAAGATAAGAACACTGCAGATTTATCAAGTTTGCGCCAATAAAATTTTGGCCCCCTATATCGAAAATTTAATGTTTCAGTAGAAGGATTTGACGGAACGGAGGACTCCAAATAGTCTGCCTCATCATCTAAAAAATATTCATTAAATGCACATATGTGGAATATATTCTTTTCTACTTTAGGCACAGGGTTCGAAATTTTGGTGGGAGGGGGCCAGTCGATTAGATCGACCTCCTCCGTACGCAACTGGTACTTAATTTATCGACCTCGAAAGGATGAAAGGCAAAGTCGACCTCGGCGGAATTTGAATTCAGAGCATAAAGACAGACGATATAACCGCTAAGCATTTCGCCCGGCGTTCTAACGTTTCTGCCAGCTCGCCGCCTTACATATGTGGAGTATATTGAGTTTAGTTTTCTGTAACAGAATGAAAGACCACAGCATGGATGGATCTAGAAAGAACCAAATAGGCATATTTAAGGAATATAACCTGGAAACTGTCGCCAGTACCAAATTAACTTACCAAATATTACCGTTGACCTGACTATAGGGAACAAGCATTCCTTCAGACAACTAAACAATGGCATTTTATATATAGTAAACCTCCAGATATTGCAAAATGACTGAGTGAATATCTTAACTATCCTCTGATAGAATGATTTTCAACCAGGCTATCCTCTATTACAATCTAAACTATGAAGAAGCAACTTTAATATGAAAGTAATTTATAAGATTACTTATCTATGATATGCATTTCGAACGACCTATGTCACTTATTCGGTACAAATCGGTACAAACCTCGTATGTGTGTGTGTGTGTATACACACACACACACACACACACACACACACACACACACACACATACATAAAGCAATAAGAAAATGGAGGGGATTAATAGGTGGTATTCATCAACTTACAGACATTGTATTATGTCAATTTACTTGTTTATTTGTTTACTAAAAGGACAATAATTACAATATACAAACACATGTGGCATATTATGTAATATCAGTAATTATAAAAATGACATATAGTGACAGAAAATGGGATAATATCTCAACTGTTTCAGTCCAGAAGTGACATGCCTCATTCTATCTTTATCACTCCAGTAGACTGGAGTAATTAACAGATGAAATAGAGGTACATGGATGATTCTCTAGGCCTCTTCAGAGATTTTATAAAGTTCATAAGGTTAAGTTAGAAATATAAAAACATAAAAATATAAAAATCGTAAAACCCGTGAGTTATTCCGTTATTGTTTTGTTTATAGAATAGCTGGAATCTTACTCCATAAATAAAACAATAACGGAGTAACTCATCACAGGTTTCTAGAAGTTTGGATATTATTGTTAGAATTCTTACGAACTAATTGTATAAATTCCCCCATTCCAAACACAACTAATACGTACGTACCTCATAGGTTTTTGATGTAAATATATATAGGTTTGGTATTCTTCCAGCTGTATATTAGATAGGTATTATCTCTTAGTGGGTTGGATTCACAACCCCTAACTTTCTTGGATATATATATATACCCGGATGTATATTAATAACACTGATTGATCACTTGATGATGGATGCTTCTGATCATTAAAATTCACTAACTGATTAGCCCCCAAAATTTATAAGTAAAAATATTGTGTTAAGAAGTTGCAGGAGATATCACAGAAAAGTATCGACTATCTAATAAACAAGCTTTAAGGAATAATTAGGGTCAAGACGTCTTCTGCTGGCTATCGAATTAGATGTTAAGATGAAAAGATAAATGGAGAGAAAGGGAAATGGAAAATAGGCAAACCAACAAATAGATAAAGATATAATATCAATTAATAATTTTATTAAAATAAAAATCTATCCATTCTTATCGGGCCTATTTTAAAAAAAAATAAACTTTGTACTCATTTATAATCTTTCTCTCTCATCCCCCTCATTACTTGTATGTAATCCCTCTGTATTTATTTCATCAATTCATTTATCTATTTTTCTCATCTTCCTCCTTACCTTACATGTGTTTCACTTCCCCAGTTCTTTTATCTTTGAATCAATCATATCTTTGCTCTGTGTAATAAAGTATGTAGCATTGTGGATTGACAAAGAGTAATGATTAATTATCTGCCTCGATAGCTATACAATGGTTGCAAGTTAGGTGTTTGATAATTTTTTTTGTAATCTTCCAGATAATATATCAAGTAGCGTTTAGCGTGTGATTTAATGCGTTTTTTAAATCCTGGTAAACACATAAAGAGTAACTTTTTTTAAATGCCACGTAGACAAACAATTGTTTCTCATTTAGGCCCAAAGCTAACAGTTTTTCGGGGAAGAGCTATTAGTCTATTACATCGACCGCGTGTGCTTGCCTGGCACTTTGTTTTAGCGATGAAAGATAACGTTGATCTCTGCAGGATTTCAACTCAGAAACTAAAGTACCTGAAAAAATACTGCAAGATATTTATGCATATATGTATACATCCATGTAATGTATGTATGCATGTATGTGCGTACGCATATACGTATGTAAGTATATCTACCAATTGAAGTCTTCTCTCCTAAGACCAAGGGAAGTCTTTGCTCGCAGATTCAAAGACCAACTGAAGTCTTCCCTATTTCAAACCGGCATCAGCCCTGACACTTGGGAAACCAAAGCCGCCGACTGTCCATCCTGGCGGAAAGCAGTTCATTTCGGCTGTTGCTTTTGAAGAAAGGAGAAAGACTGAAGAAGTAAAAAGAAGGCAACACAAAACTCAGCAACTTCAGCCAAGACCACCTCCCGCACGCGAAATTTTTTTCCCACGAGAGTTCCGGATCCCAGTTACGAACTCATTTGCATAGAGCCAATCACTGCTCAACTATCAAACTAATTTATGAGCGCATAACAAGTGATAGGCGTTAAGATAAGCTCACTTGGGTAAGGAATGACCCTTCTACTTTTCACTTTTAATAATGCTTGTTTTTGTTCTTGCTTCAACCATGGCTGCCTCTCCGTAGTTATTTGTGCTGTTGTTTACTTTGTAAAACAGTAAGGGGAGAGGGTTGCTAGCATATCACTCTCTACCCACATTTTTCTCATCCACATATGGAGTCCTAACAAAATCCGATAATAGGCATAGATGCAAATCTATCTAATTACTTGTCTCCTAAAATCAGGCATAACTTGGCGATCGGTCGACTTACAACACCGTTCTTCGTCTTGAGTTTACTTGGTAGAGTGTGTTTGCTAACTTGACAAGATCAAGGTGAGCTCTTATTGGCTGTATGCAAATGAGCTCATTACTGGGGCCCGGAACTCGCGTGGGAAAAAAACTCTCACCCTGCTATGCGATCAGTGCTCGAGACTGTTTCATCCCCGATATGACCTTCTGAGCCATCTTGCATTCTATTTCTCTCTCTCCCACACACACAGGTATGTATGTGTAAATATATTATATATATATATATATATATATATATATATATATATATATATATATATATATATATATATATATATGGATACATATACATATGCACACACACATGCACATATATTATGTGTGTGTGTGTGTGTGTGAGTGTTTGTATATACACACAAATACAGAGAAGGAGAGAGAAAGAAAGAGAGGATGAGACAGAAAGAGGAATGGGTTTGGGGAGAGTAATACAGCTACACGCACATGAGCATGTAGCGGTGACTTGATGCGGAATCGCTAGTTACGTGGTCCGCATCACGACCGAATCACAATAGCTTTACGTGATCGGCCAATTAAACAGCTTGAAGCTTTCACGTGATTTAATCTTCTAGAATCTTCTTTTCGTACCCTATAAAAGGCCGCTTTTGGTGAGAATTAATTGTAGAATGTTGAGGCAGCTGAGCGACGTGTGTATCCATTCTTGTTACACCAAACAGCTTAAACCGTTCGGCTCACATTTTTACAGCCAGACGATCCAGGAAGACGGCTAAGACAGAATGAGCTTATAGATGACCATGAACCCCTGTCATCACGAAGATAGCTTAATTATTTTGAGATATGTTGGACAAGCTACATGTTTCCGTACTTATAGCTTGCTCTAACCTCAGAGCAGTATCTCTCTCTCCGTATATAATTACTGATATTAACTGTAAAAGGCCAACACAGTTTGTCTTTATGCGCAATAATAAATTCTTCTGTTAAATGCTCGCGGATGTTGTTCAGCTACTTCTTCACGCAGCCCAAAAGACATATTTTCATTCACTAACTCAACAATTGCAAGTTACAAACCTCGCAACTGATGAATATGCAGAAGAATGGTTAAATGGATTGATGAATGGATAAATGAATTCATGAATAGTAAATGAGACAAAACCAAGAATCCCCCCCACCCACAAAAAAAACTCACATTAAGGGTCACAATGAAAAATAAATCAAACATCATAAAAAATTTTAACTGTCAATAAAAAATAGAAAGTAATCAAACGAACATTGGTAGGGTTCCAACTTCAATAAAAACTTCAACAGAAATCTTTATATTCCAATGGAAGTAATCGTACAAAAGCGAAATAAATGTTTGTACGCATGGGAAGGTACTGTTTAAATTGATGACATAAAAAAAAAGAAACTGGAACTGAAACGAAACGAAGATGCCACTTCATTTCCTTTAATTTTCCAGAAATGAAATGCTGTGCGCACGCAAACACACACACACACACACACACACACACACACACACACACACACACACACACACACACTCTTTCACACATGTATGCATGTTAGCCCGTCAGTCTATCTATCTAAATACATGCGCGCGCGCACACACACACATATACATACACACACGCACGCACACACATACGCGCGCACACACACATATTTATACTTACATATGTAGACGCACATTCACATATATGCGTGTGTGTATTAATGTGTATACGTAAAATCAACTTGTTCAGAGAGTCCTTGTTTGAAAACATACTCAGACGCGAAAAGACATGAGAACAAAAAGGTTATTTTTTTCTATTATTTGCTCAATCCTTTCTTTACTATGGTATTGTCAACATAATATATATTTCAGAAACGTAATGTATTGGTCAGTCGTTGTTTCAAATGCTTTTAAGAAAAAGTAGAAAACTGAAAGATAGTGACATCCACAACTTCATATCTTGTTATTCCAGTGAAGCACAAGAAAAAGCATAAAATGACATACATCTACACATACATACATACATACATACATACATACATATATACATACATACATATAAATATACACATATAGGATGCACATGCGCACATACACATACATACTTATGTAGTGAAAGGTGTGAAAATGTATTAATAATATTATAATATATCATTTATAGATATCCCAATATATACTATTTTGAATATATTCTCTACATACCAACAGAAAATGTCTTTTCTCTAACCTTGTTGGTTAGATAACTAAATCATAATTACATTGCACATGAAGGCGGTGTGCTGTCAGAATTGTTAGCACATCGGGCAAAATACTTAGCAGCATTTCGTTCGTCTTAATGTTCTGAGTTCAAATTCCACGGAGGCCAACTTTACCTATCGTTCTTTCGGGGTCGATAAAATAAGTACCAGTTGATTACTGGGTCGATGCAATCGACGTGCTTCCTGCACTGAAATTTTGTACCAGAATTTGAAACCAATAACTACATAGCACATGGGATGTGAGTACATACTTGAAATATGGTAGAATTCAGGCAATAATACGACAGTGCTTAATTCACAAGTTCAAAGTCTCGTCTACTTGAGTTTGTAACTATTGTACATATACGTCTGTCTTGTTATATATTAAATGGACTATTTCTCTTAAAATGAAATGATTAGCAAGATTTAAAGTCTAAGTATTGGTGTGTGACGAAGTAGTTGCAGTACAGATCGGATGTAAAAGTCTCATTTTCTTTAATTATCAAAATGCCAAGAAATAGAAGTTTCCTTTCATTTATTCGAAATTAGACCAATTTCTGAATTCTATTGATGTGTAATAGTCATCCAGGAATCTTTTTCAGTTTCCTTTTCAGTAGGAGTAGAAAAGCTTATCAAAAGTAATTGCATATCAAGCATAGATTTTTTTCTTCTGGGAATCCCATGAACAGTGATGCAAACATGGGTGCAACTTTCAGACCCATTGCCACCCTTTTACCGAAAAAGAAATAATTTTCTAACACCAATTGTAATCCTTCAAGTAGGAATTGTTTTTAAAAACCTCTCCTGAATTATGCTTAGGTATTTGTCTATCTAGAATCCCACAACTTCCAATCCTAATCCATAGGGGATATTTGTGCAGAGGCTGGTCAGAAGGAAACTAACCAGTATTGTCTCTATTTTTATAGTTTCTGGAACGTGGTCCAGGAAATCTCTGTCATCTCGGATGAAGCTAGGAATCAGTTTCCATAATAGTTTTAATCTGATGTCCAGCATATTGCTTTAATCATTGGTATGATTTTGGTCATACAACAACTGGGCCTAATTTTAAATCAGACGATTTAGGAAGTTATATCTATAATGTATGGAGGTCCTTTAAGCTGTCCTGGATTTCGTCAGATTTATGAATTTTCGGTAGTCCATAAATGTTGCTTTGTTTTACCTCAAAATTAGTTAAGTGGACCAATTCATTTGCCGTTAAATTGTTTTTGAATGTGTCCATTAATTTATCAGTTTTGTTCATTGTTTATCTGCATTTTAAGAGATTTCCTGTAATGGATCTTGTCCATAATTGTAACGACCTCACCTTTGTCAACTTCTTTAATGGTTATAGAGAAAGCTTTCTGCAGACTATGGCTTTTAATATTTTGTAATGTTTTATTTTATATAATTTCAATTTGATGATTTTTCAGAAATGTTATATATTCTTATATGTGGTTATTCCTGTTCATCGGGTGTTTAAATTCTGTTTTTTTTTAATTATAAGTGATGGATCTATGCAGTCCTTTCTTTTCGGAAAATTCCCATAGATAAGGTTTTCGACAGGCTTCCTCACGATCTCTTGTGTCAAATTTTAGAGTTTGTGTGAATTTAAAATCCATATGCTAAAAGTTTATTTCGTTGTGATAATTTTTTTACTTTAGGATCAGCTGCTATAGTTTTGAGTCATTCGTGTTTTCTTTCATTTTTGCTTGGAACTACTGTTTCTTAAAATGAAATTTAAAAAAACTGAGAACAGGAAAAAACGCTTATACAAACTCTTCCTTTCACTAAGCATGGGTTAATCTGCTTTGTTTTTAAAGATTATTTATATAATTAGTAACTTTTTAACTCCATTCATACTCACATAAGTATATGTCTGTACATACACACATATACATACGCATACACACACGCATGCACACGCACATGCACACACACATACACACATATACGCGCGCGCACGCGCGCACACACACACACACACACACACACGCACACACACACACACACACACACACACACACACAGAGTTTTGTTTTCGACACTTTCATTTTAATTCATACTAGGTTTTCATTAGCTAAAAATGAATAGTTTTATCTTACGTTAATTCTCTTCATCTTTCTTTCTTTCTTTCTTTCTTTCTTTCTTTCTTTCTTCCTTCCTTTCTTTCTTTCTATCTTTCTTTCTTTCTTTCTTTCTTTCTTTCTTTCCATTTTTTTTCTCTTTTCCTCTCCATACATTTGATTGACACATAATTCAACACTTGATTTAACAAAATATTTTCTTATTTTTACCAGAAAAAGAAACCTTTTTAGCTTTTTACAATGATCAATCTTTCTTTTATTCTGTATTGACGAACTTCGTGTCTGAGTGTTTACACCTACACACATACATATATACATAAACATGCTTATACATACATACATACATACATACATATACACACATAAATACACATACATGTATATATATATATGCATGTATATTTATATATATGCATATACATGTATATATATACATATACATGTACAATATATATATATATATGTATATATATATATATATATATATATATATATATATATATATATATATATATATATATATATATATATATATATATATATATATATGTATATATATATGTATATATATATTTATATATATATATACATAGATATATAAGCACATATATATGTATGTATATATATATACATATATATGTATGTATATATATATATACATATATATATATATATATATATATATATATATATATATATATATATATATATATATATATTCATATATATGTATGTATATACATGTGTATACACACACACACGCACACACACCCACCTACTCACACTCACATGTATGTATCTAAGTATGTATGTATCTGTCTCTTATGTATATATTATTTGTATATGCATAAATACGTTTATGGCTTTATTTGTATGTATATCCTTATGCGTGGGCAATCACATCTGAGGAGCGCAGATGAGTGTGTGGATGGTGTTACTGACATCCAACTCAATTCATCTGCTCGTATCCTGTCATTGGCACTGTGTTATATCTATCAATACGATGGTAATATCCAGAAACAACTAAATACCCAGATCAAACTGTAAAGCTCAAGTGTATCATGTTATCATGTAGTATGCTACATCAGTTAAGGCTGGGTAAATGACAGACATAGTCATACTGATTTGTCCCACACTAAATACTACATGAAACCAAAATTTCTACAACCTAGGGGAATTAAAATTCACTAGCGGTTATGGAGATAAAAGGGTAGTGAAGTATTCAAATGTTAATGATACGCTTCGTATAACAAGCTCTATGTTGTGTATGGAAGCGCAATGGCCCAGTGGTTAGGGCAGTGGACTCGCGGTCATAGGATCGCAGTTTCGATTCCCAGACCGGGCGTTGTGAGTGTTTATTGAGCGAAAACACCTAAAGCTTCACGAGGCTCCGGCAGGGGATGGTGGCGAACTCTGCTGTACTCTTTCACCACAACTTTCTCTCACTCTTATTTCCTGTTTCTGTTGTGCCTGTAATTCAAAGGGTCAGCCTTGTCACACTGTGTCACACTGAATATCCCCGAGAACTACGTTAAGGGTACACGTGTCTGTGGAGTGCTCAGCCAATTGCACGTTAATTTCACGAGCAGGCTGTTCCGTTGATCGGATCAACTGGAACCCTCGACGTCGTAAGCGATGGAGTGCCAACAACAACAACATGTTGTGTATAAGCCTAAGATAGTCTTTTGATACAAATCGTTACCAAATGTTCTTACAGATAGCATTTATGGATCTTTCTGATTTGGCGGACACCACTTGTTTTCTTAACGAAACACTTTCAAACTTGGGACACTGGTAGAATGTGTCATATAAAACATCTTTTACTCTTAGTGTTGTTGAGAAAAGTTTATATTTTTAAAGTTATTTCGTGTTAAAATTGGTTATAAACAACCCACAGCAGTAATTGTTGACAATCCACAGCAGTAATTGTTGACAATCCACAGCAGTAATTGTTTTCACCTCAATAGACGTCAGTGATTGGTTGAAATTACCGAAATACGACAACTTTTAACATGAAATAACTTCGAATACAAAAATTTTTATCTGTTCTATAAGACAAAATATACAAGTATGCGAAGTTTGAAAGTGTTTCGGTACCAAAAACACTACATAAAACATAAATGAGAAGTGTTGCCCGTCAAATCAGAAAGATCCCATTTTTCTCTGTTCTATAAGACAAAATATACAAGTATACGAAGTTTTAAAGTGTTTCGGTAGAAAACACACTAAATAAAAACTAAATAAAAAATGGTGTCCACCAAATCAGAAGGATCCGCATTTATAACAAAAATGACTATACTCGTTAACTGATGAGCATTTTGTTAGCGGAGAGCGGTGATTGTTTGTGAATAAGTGAATTCAGGATACTAAAGTTTTGAAAAAGAACACACATGCACGCATGCACGCACACACACACACACACACACACACACACACACACACACACACACACACACACACACACACACACACACACACACACACATGTATGTAAATTGTTGCAAGCATGGCTGTGTGGTTGAGAAATTTGCTTCACAATCACGTGGTTTCAGGTTCAATCCCACTGCCGTCTACTCTAGCTCTGAACCGATCAATGCCTTGTTAGTAAATTTGGAAGATGGAAACTGTGTGGAATCCTGTCGTGAACATATAATATATATATATATATATATATATATGTATGTGTGTGTGTGTGTGTGTGTGTGTGTGTGTTCGTGCGCGTGCGTGTGGGTGCACGTGAGTGTGCGTATACATCTGTATGTGTTAGTGTGTCATTGTGTGTAAGGTATCTTTGTGTTTGTCCCCACCACTAGTTGACAACCAGTGTTGGTTTGTTTACGCCCCTGTAACTTATCGGTTCGGAAAAAGACGCCGATGAAATAATAAGCAGATTTGAAACAAATAAGTACTGGATCGATTTAATCCACTAAGCTTTTCGAGGCGGTGCCCCTCTATGGCCGCAGTCCAATGTCCAAAACAAGGAAAAAGAATACATATCTATATGCATGTATATATTTGATGTATTTTATGCATTTTTGTAGTCCATAGGTTGAAACTGATATGTAAGTAGAGTCTGTAATATTTCCAAGTTGTTCCAAATAAATAATATGTGTTGATTCCTTCATAGTTTCTCACTTGATTTTTCCTCTCATTAAGAGTTTCATCGCAACATCAGTGACTTTATACATGAAGGCTCACCAGTACAAACACACAACTGCACACACGTAAACGCGTGCATGTAAATATATCAACAGTAAGATTATATGCTTTGGAACACTTAATAACATACCGACCCCCCCCCCCGAAAAATGACCTAAGTCACTTTCCAAACCAAAAAAAAAAAAAGGACTCATTTGATGAGGTCACATAAGTTGCTATAAAAATGTTTTTCCGTAAAAACGAAGGGGAATTTAAAACGAAAGGTATTATAAGAATGATATAGTACCAGTGTTTAAAATAATAGTTTTCGGCGAGTGTAAAGCAATATTCTTTGCAGCTTCATGGTTCCGGCACATTGGGCTAGTGTCTTCTGTTATAGTTCTGGGCCGACCAATGCCTTGTGAGGGAATTTGGTTGACTGAAACTCGGTAGGATCCCCTCGTATATATGTGTATGTGTGTTTGTGTGCTTGTGTGTGTGTTTATCCTATCACCGCTTAAGAACTGATGTCGGCTTGTTTACGTCCTCGTAACTTAGCTGTTCAACATAAGAGAACGACAGAGTATGTACAAGACTTGAAAAGAAAAATCAGTAATGGGATTGATTTGTCCCCCTTTCGAATTTTGCAATAAATGGATAGCTTCTCTGTAGAACAAGGGAGTAAATGGAAGTTAGATCGAAAATTACCATTAATGCATGGCGATGAGTAAAACATACAAAAAAATAAGCGAAACACAGGTGCGACTGAGATGGAGACAGAATTACTTCTGCCTTTACAGCGCGTAAAGAAAACGTTGTTGTAGGAATGTACGCAGCACATGTACTACAGCAGTACTATACATAGTTTTAACACTGAAATTGAAGGGCAGGAGCGAATTATGCCTACCTAATTTACAAAAAATAAGATATATTGCATTTTATGCATAGTAATCAGAGTAAACTTCATAATTTTATTGAATTAGGTGCATATTTTGCCATAAAAGGAAAATGTTAATATCGATCTATTTTATTCAAGGTAGGCACTGCCTACCTTGCCTACTGAGGCAGCACGTCCTTGGAATATATATATATATATATATATATAATATATATATATATATATATATATATATATATATATATGTGTGTGTATATATAAGCATATATTAAAACGTAAAATGAAAACAGAACACAAAGGATATCGCGGTACACGTGCTTCAAGCTTTATACACAAACTGTCGTTGTATCATTATATGAGTATATAATTGATAGAAAGGATGGTTTAAAGCTATCTTCACCCGCAAACATTTTCAGTCCCAAGATTACATCACAAAGAAAAAAGATAAGATTCACCCTACATGGACTCTCTCTCTCTCTCTCTCTCTCACACACACACACATACACATACACACACACACACACACACACACACACACACACACACACACACACACATGTACCCATATGTATACATACACACAGAGACATATATGTATATGCTATATATAACAGCATAGTCTTAATCTTTTCAGCCAGTCTAATCACTTACTACTTTTTACTGCGTACGTGAGAATAAAACTTCGACAACGAAATGATACTGAATACAAATGACTTAAAATCACGATTCTCCACTCTTTCTGTCCATCGTCAGATAAAAACTGCAGAATAATTACAGTGTGAAGCCAAAACTATGTTCATTAAGCAAAAGGATATACTTTACATTATATTTCAAATTACTTAAAATCGCTGAGTTGTATCTTATGATTAGTTAATTAAATATACGGCCATTTTTTTAAATGGTATCTTTAACATACACCCAAACACAAACCCACCCACTCACACACACACACGCACACGCACGCACGTACGCATGCATGCACACACACACACACACACACACACACACACACACACACACACACACACACACACACACACACACACACACACACACACACACACACACACACACACACACACACACACACAATGATTTTTTTCCCTACGTTAAGTAGTCATACTTGCTCTAACATTTAAAAACCTCTGGGCAATGTATTTAATCAAGACCTGTTAAGACAGGCAACGCTTAAAATTCTCGCATTTGGTAGGCATTGAATGCCCTGCGTTTTCTAAAATGATTCAAATAATATTTGCTAAAGAGCTTACGTTGTTCTTTTCTCACTGCAAACATATTTCTAATTAGATGTTTGATGCTCATTGCTTTGAATATGTTAACACGAATACAACTATTGAAAATGATCTCTTCCAATTAGCTAAATATAATTGTACGATTTTCCCCAGTAAATTTCTAATCCTTACTCAAGTATAGATTTTCTATTAGATTTGATGAACAATGTGTCTTAATCAATTTAAAGTAGTTGTTAAAAAAATGAAATTATTTAATAAAAAGTATTGCTTTAGCAAAACGCACATACGCTCGCGCGCGTAGACACATGGCTGCAGCATACTATAGTAGCTAAATATGATTATGATTTCTCAGAAAATGTAAGTTCTTTACTCAACCAATTGCTTTTCTTTAGAATTAATAAACAATTAATCTGATTTTTTTTAAATGAAAAAGTTAAAATAAGACGTCTAGAATTGGCGGCCATCATACATACATACATACATACATACATACATACATTCATACATACATACATACATACATACATACATACATTACACACACACATACATGCATGCATACAGACAGGCAGACAGATATATAGATAGTAAGATAGTTAGATACATGAATACACACATCTGAAATTTTTATACTCCTTTATGTGGTATCAAAGGTGCATGCGCTATTTGTAGTAGGCATGTGATGGATTGTGGTTCTGTTGATCGAATCAGCTGGACCCCTCGTCGTCGTAACCGACGGAGTGCCACGATCTCTTTCCTTTCCTGAGCGTCCAATAATACTATCCATATCACGTCCTCACTTTGTTGTTTTTTTGTTTTTTTGTTATTGTTTTTTTGAACTATATATATATATATATATATATATATATATATATATATATATATATATATATATATATATATATATATATATATATATATATATATATATATATATATATATATATGTGTGTGTGTGTGTGTGTGTGTGTGTGTGTATTTATATAGATAGGGTGATAAATTGAATATTAATTCAATTTAAAACCAAGTGGCCTAGCATATAAAAACAAATCTGAAAATT